>NC_142586.1:112409924-112709924 GCF_965207765.1 Zootoca vivipara
TCCACACTGGTTACAGGTTACATTGCCTACAGACAGCCACCCAATCTTAAACAACTCCTCACCCACAATAATACAACCACCAGACTTAACATGGACACTGGTACCAGAGCCTGCAATAAACCCAGATGCCAACTTTGCTGCCACATACACCCAGACAACACCATTACTGGCCCCAACAACATCCAACATACCATCTCAGGACTATTTAATTGCTCATCCTCTAACATTGTGTATGCCATCAAATGCCAACAGTGCCCTTCAGCTCTCTATATTGGACAAACAGGCCAAACCCTACACCAAAGGATAAATGGACATAAATCTGACATCAGGAACCAGAAGACAGAAAAACCAGTAGGAGAACACTTCAATCTCCCAGGACATTCTATACAAGATCTCAAAGTAGCTGTCTTACTACAAAAGAATTTCAGAAATAGACTGGAAAGAGAAGTTGCTGAATTGCAACTTATCACCAAGCTCAAAACCATGGAGGGACCTGGTTTGAACAGAGATATCGGATTCTTATCTCATTATACATGATAAGCGATCTTCAGCCATCTCAACCCTTGCTTTTTCATGCAAAACCATTTGCAGTCGTTTGCGGTCATCAACAGCTATCAGTCAGTCAATCACCCATTTGCACCACCCTTCTGAGTGATCCCCCCTCCCCATCCCCACCCCTCCCCACCCCTTCTCTACATAAGTGCCTGGAAACTTCCATTTCACTGTATCTGAAGAAGTGTGCATGCACACGAAAGCTCATACCAAAATAAAAACTTAGTTGGTCTTTAAGGTGCTACTGAAGGAATTTTTTTTATTTTACTGTGATCCACACTGTTTACATTCCATACTTCTGGAAGTGTGAGAACGGAAGCTTAGACACTGTTTTGGGGCTCTTTCTTTTGTCTTCTGGACAGACAGGATGTTTGCGTGAGCTTCTCCTCGCACTGTTGTGTTGTGTTCTTTACTATGATTTGCTTTAATTTGGCTTGATTTGATGTACAGCAATAAAATCAGTGATGCTACATACTTCCACAGCCAAGCTTTCATTTACTCTGCTGTTTGCATGCTCATATGAGCAGATATGAGTCGTTGAGAGACAGGACTGTTGCTGAACTCTTCTGTTACCGGAGGGAGAGGCTCCAATAGAGCTCCTCAGTTTAGCACACATAATCTTTTTTCTTCTTCTTTGGCGATCACTTGTATCCGAGTAAGATTGTCTTCCATAAACACGGTTTTAACAATGGGCCCATAAGTGACTGTGGAGGCCAATTCTGGATCCACACGTCCTTCCACAGTGGGGACATTGGTTTCCGGGCGGGAGTTGATCACAGTGTGAATTTGCCAAGCGTGCCTTCCTCTTAGCACGTTTCTCCCTTGCGTCCTGAGATCGAGTGTCTTCAAAGCCCATGACACCTTTGGTAAAGGCTGTTCTCCAACTGGAGCGCTCGCAGGCCAGTGTTTCCCAGTTGTCAGTGTTTATACTACATTTTTAAAGATTTGCCTTGAGACAGTCTTTAAACCTCTTTTGCTGACCACCAGCATTACACGTTCCATTTTTAAGTTCAGAATAGAGTAGTTGCTTTGGAAGACGATCATCAGGCATCTGCACAACATGACCAGTTCAACGAAGTTGATGTTGAAGAATCATTGCTTCAACACTGGTGATCTTTGCTTCTTCCTGTACACTGATATTAGTTCACCTGTCTTCCCAAGTGATGTGTAAAATTTTCAGAGACACCATTGATGGAATCTTTCAAGGAGTTGGAGATGGCGTTTATAAGTTTATATGTTTCACAAGCATATAGTAAGGTTGGTAGTACAATAGCTTTGTAAACAAGCATTTTGGTTTCCCTGAGAATGTCCCAGTCCTCAAACACTCTGCGCTTCAATCGGGAGAAAGCCGCACTCGCAGAGCTCAGGCGATGCTGGATTTCGGCATCAAGGTTGGCCCTTGTGGAAAGTTAACTGCCTAGGTAGGAGAAGTGATCAACATTTTCCAATGTTACACCATTGAGTTGGATTTGTGGTGCTGCAGAGGGGTTGTTTTGTACTTGTTGGTGCAGCACTTTAGTTTTTTTGGATGTTGAGTGATAGGCCAAGCTTTTCGTAAGCTTCTGCAAAGATATTTAGGATGGTTTGGAGGTCATACTCTGAGCGTGCGCACACTACATTGTCATCAGCATACTGAAGCTCTGTGACGGAAATTACGGTAACCTTACTTTTTGCTTTCAGCCTGCTCAGATTGAAGAGCTTTCCATCTGTTCGATATATGATCTACTCCAGTGGGGAGTTTCCCATCGACAAAGTGTAGGATCATGCTTATGAAAATAATGAATAGAGTTGGGGCAATAACACAACCCTGTTTAACACCTGATCCCATTGTGAATGGTTCACTTTGGGAGCCATTGTTATCTGCCATAATATTCAAAGAACAGAAAGTAAAATTCATGTCATTAAGTAGGATACGCACCCATATGGTTCTATTGCACTTATTTTTTTAAAAAAGTTTCTGTCTATATATTATTTCCTGCTTTGAGTATTGTGGCCTAGGACTGCAACCACTCAAGAAGACACATTGTACCAAAGCAAGGAAATACTGAACAGTTCATTAACCTGATGAAATCTTCAGGATTTAATGAGTTGTAAAATCAATTTGGTTGAGTGGAATAATATGACCACAACTACAAAGGCTGATGGCCTATACAGGCCCACATCAGAGACACCAAGTTGCCCCCAAAATTCAGGAGGCGTGGCGTGACCCTTATGCATGTGACATCTCACAGTCTGGAAGGAGATCAAGGGCTCTGGAGGAGATGGTCACTGAAGTTGAGCCAATGCTCGGCTCCATGCTTGGCCTCCTCCACCCATCAACATTGAGGGGGCACAGCCTCCTTCCAGCAAATATTGTAGACCCTCCAAGTGTCCCTATTTTCCAGGCACGGTCCCATATTTTCAGAAGCTGACTCAATTTCTTATTTGATACTTGAATTTTCCCTTTTTCCTTAGAAATTTTCTATTTTCATCGGAGAAATGTTGTAGAGCATGGGAGTCAATTCCTAGGGGCTGTGGCGGCATTATCCCCCTCAATAAAATATTCGAGAGGGTGCCCCCCCCAAAGTTGATGGGCATTCCCATTCAAATGCTGTGTGTGCACTGTATCATATGATCGATTGTGTGGGGCAGAGCTTATCTGAGCCCCCACAATATTTTGTTCAAGTTGGCACCCCTGTTGGAGGGTAGGGAGTTATCTGACCCCCAAGTCATCTGATGGCAGCCCTGTATAGGGACGTTTTTCGATATTTAATGTTTTAATATGTTTTCACATATTTTCCAATCTGTCCAGAGTGGCTGGGGCAACCCAGTCAAATGGGTGGGTTATATATAGCTATTTGGAGGGAATCAGTTTGAGGGTGCTGAAGACACCTCAGCCTCCTAGAGTTGGCACACCGGACCCACTTGCTTTGTGTGCAGAAGTGCCTAGGATGTCTCCAGAAAGAGGGCATATTTTTTATTTCTTTTAACTTGCTCTGGAACTTTTGTTTGAGCATTAAATAAGACAAATGAAGAAAAATGAAAACAATTCTGAGTTAGATGAAATATGGATCTGACTCTGCAGCTTGTTTTTGTTATGAAATCTCGTAAAGTTGAGAAAGCAGCCAACTTGTGGATTCTCTCAGAGCCATAGCTGCCAAGTTTTCGCTTTTCTCATGAGGAAGCCTATTCAGCATAAGGGAAAATCCCTGTAAAAAAGGGATAACTTGGCAGCTATGCTCAGAGCACCAAAACCTCATCGTTCCTTCAGATAGCTATAGATGTGTCCTAGGCTGCTAAAATAGGAGAGTTGGAATTTTGGTGACCATGAGCAAATTTCCTTCCCCCACCCTCCTGGCCACTACCTCCATTCCACAGCTGTTGTTCCTGTAAGGAATTGCCTGGTTCATGCTGGGTCAAAAGAACAGGAGAGATTATGTATCTATTCGTGCACAATCTATTTATTGTGTTCTTTTAATCTTCTTACTATTGTTCTGTTTCCAGTTGCTTGGGGAAAATGGGGAAAATACAGTTGTAAGGAGTGAAGGGAAGAAGTCCTGGGCACACAAGGTAATTCAGTGGTTTTTCCCAACCCTGTGAGAGAGCAATGAAAGAAAGAAACCACCTCTTCCTTCCTGTTTGCATTGATGAAAACTGACACAATAAGTCATTGGCACAACAGTTTATTATTATTATTATTAAAATCGGGAGGTCAAAGCATTGGAAGAAACTGGAGATTTCCTTTACTGAAAGTTGTTGAGTTGCAGCAAAAGCTTGGCTGATCTCCTGAATGTTCGGCACATCAGATTGGTTGGAAAGTGAAGGCATCTTTTACAAAAGACTGCTGAGATATATGCATAGCTGCCAAGTTTTCCCTTTTCTCGCGAGGAAGCCTATTCAGCATAAGGGAAAATCCCTTTAAAAAAGGGATAACTTGGCAGCTATGGATATATGGATTCTCTGGGATATCATCTGAGATATCTTTCTGTAGGTCGTCTCTGAAAAACAGAAAAGAACAGAATGAGACTCACAGGCCTCACAGTGTCATCTACTTTGTGCTGCAAGCTCTAGAGACAGTGGAGGAAGTCAAAGGAGGAAGCCAAAGCACTGGCAAGAAGGGGAGGTTTTCCTTGCAGAAAATGCTTGAGGTGCAACAAAGGCTTGGCTAAACTATTGAATCAAATGCTGGGCACATCAGAAAAAGGAAGCCATCTTTTACCAAAGCTTTGGTGATATATAAGGATTCTCTGGGATATCATCTGGAATTTGTTTCTGTGGGTCATCACTGTAAAATAGAAGAGAACATGATTCACAGACCTCACAGTGTCGTATTACTTCTTCAGCCAATTGATCCTAAAAAAAAGTACTGGTAGAGGCATTCTGAACTATTCTGTACTCAGAGGTGTTGAATCCTCGGCCCTCCAAATATTACTGACTTTCAACTCCAATAGGCCCAAGACAAGATGGCCAACCATCTGAAATGTTATGCCTTGGTGAGAGAAGTCTCAAAAGTTCAGAGATGTGTGGCAACATTTCACTATGGTGTTTGGCTTTATCCCATAAAACAACTGTGCTTCAGCAGTAGCACCAATGTGGTATCTTCCTGAAGAGGGTGAATTTGCCAATGTAGAGGCAAAGGAACAAACTGAAGGAGGATGGTACTGTTGGTATTTCCCACTGCCACTATTGCAGAGGGTCACGTGATCGGGTGGTTTCATTTCTTATCATTGTGTGTGTTAGCGGAAGTCAAGCCGGCAAGCTTCCACTTTTGGTCTCTATCCAGCTAAGGGCTAAAGAGGAACATAACCTCATTAAAACAGATCAAAGAGAAAATAGCATTGTTAATCTTAACTTTGAACGGTTGCCCAGAAGATCCAGAGGAAAGAGGGGTCATGAAGAAGAGGAGGAGGAGGAGGAGGAGCAGGAGGAGGAGGAGGAGGAGTTTGGATTTGATATCCTTCTTTATCACTACCCTAAGGAGTCTCAAAGCAGCTAACAATCTCCTTTCCCTTCCCCCCCCCCCCACAACAAACACTCTGTGAGGTGAGTGGGGCTGAGAGATTTCAAAGAAGTGTGACTAGCCCAAGGTCACCCAGCAGCTGCATGTGGAGGAGCGGAGACATGAACCCGGTTCCCCAGATTACGAGTGTACCGCTCTTAACCACTACACCACACTGGCTGGTGAGAGAACTGGATGACTTCCTGTTTTTCTGCCGCCATTACAAGGAGTGCAGGATCAGTCCTCTGGGAAGCTCCTGAGCTCTGTGAGGGAGAAGAGGTTGCGCCAGGGTTCCGTGGACCTCGAAATCCAAGGAGGGGAATACTAGGAAATGCAGCATCTGGCGGCATTCTTGGCAACTCTCCCAAGCTTGGGCTAGCCCCACTGGGGTGCTCCGCCGGGAGCTGGTGAAGTTCAACCAACACCATCACACAGTGATGCCACAAGCTCCAATTGAAAGTGGCAAAGCATTCTGAGACCTAAACCCTAATCTGGGTTAAGGGCTAAATTTATAATTCAAATTGAAGCAATAGCTCTAAAGAAGTTAAAATGATTCGGAAGGTGTTATAAATCGTTAAAAATCAAGGAAGCCCATCCCAATGTTTGTGAAGAAAGTGGCGCATGAGAGGAGACTTTTGGCTGACTGCGAAGCAATGGTGGGCATCGTTTTCCTCGGTTGAGGAGAATGGTGTGCTTTCGAGGAAGGGGGGACTGCTCCAGCGCAGCGGCTTCCAAGAAGAAACCCCAAATCAAGTTTTTTGGGGACGAGGATCCGGCAGACGCCAGAAGCGAGCTCCCCCATCCCCTGGTTTGCCTATTTTGGGGCGGCGAGAGAGCAGGGGGTCAGAGCGAATCGCGGCGCATCGGAACAAAGCTACCTCGGAGGCACGAAGCTGCGATCCTGCCAGGCAACAGCGATCGGTTCTTCCTAAAAATTGTAAAAATTCAAGGACATTGGATACCGTGAGGAGAAATTTAAGAAACTTTTTAAAATAATTGGATAGAATTGGCCACGGAAGGAGATCTAAACAGGAAGTCAATCTCCCCCATTATGAGGACTGTAATGCACTTAATTTGCCTATAGCCGGAAAAGTGAAAGGAATCTTTTAAACATCAAGGGCTGGACTTAATTCCTTCCCCCGGAGACAGGGAAAAGGGGAGAAAGATTAAACACACCAAAATCCCTGCAAAAATTGTCAATTTGGACTGGGGAAAATCCCTCTGGAAACTGAAGTTGGGTCCTGGGTGGAAGCAGTGAGCTGCCATTATGACATCACAATAGAAAGGAATTTGTTTTACCCTTTTGACACCGAGAACTGTCAATTGTGAAGAGAGTTTGACATTGCTTCTTTTATAGATGGACATAAGAATTTTAAGACACGAAAAAGATTTTAAAAATGGGAAATATAACCAGTTTGGACATAAGCCTGATTTCTGAGGTTTTTGGAAATACAATTGTTTAACTTCCTGCTCTGCTCTGCTCCCATGAAATCTGAGATAAACAGGACGACTGTAGCCATAACATCGTCTGAAGGCCTTGACTTCCAGAAGGATCTTTTCGGAATTGTTCTTGGACTTGAAAAATGAGCTGCAGCAAAATAACATATTGTTGCGTAAAAGTAATACAGAATGGCGTGAAAGGAACCAGAATGGTCAGGACAGAGAAAAAGGATTAACCCCAACAGAGAGCGAAGTCACGCAAGAGGAACAACCACCAGTCTTGGACAGTGTAATGGAATTGGTTCCCCCAGTGAGAGGGGGGAACAGAACAATTGCCTGATTCAATGAGTCACCAAAGAATAGCCAGCATGGAGTAATGTCCTCCCAGTGAGAGAGGGAGGGCAGGATCCATACTGGAGTCAAAATACAAAGGGAATAAAAATTGTGAAAGGGCTGGGGAAGAGAATTTTTGTTGGTTGGTTTTGTACTACAGTATTTGAAGAAATGGGAGGACATCAGGGGATGATTGAGGAAGAATGGTGGGTAGGCTGGGGCCGGGTGGGAGTGGGGTGAGGGGTAGTAATGGGTGTAACTTTTTTGATTGATTTTAATGGTCCGAAACTGGAATGATTTATGATTTATGGAACTCGCTGATGAATCTGGGAGACCCGGAGTTCAGGGGAAGGGGGGTTAAATTTGATATAATGGGTTTAAATGTTTATATGATATAAGAATTAATATTTAAATTTATGGAAAGTTCTTGGTAAAAATTTCTAGGCTAAGGGGAGAAATAGAAGATAAAGGAAGGGAAAATAATATTTGATTTGGATAAGTTAATTATTGGTGGAGAATAGATGATATTTTCAGAATAGGATATTTGAGTGTTAATGATAAAATGCGTTAGATTAATTTAAGAGATAAGATGAAAACTGCTTAATTGGATTATCTAATGGACCCAGTGAGGGGGAATCGAGGAAGTCAACAATGTTAAGTAAACAATATAAGATTTGAGAGTTTTTCTTTTTTTAATGTTGTATTTTCATTCTTTGTTTTTTCCCTTTGTTTTATATTTTTTTGAGGTTTTGTTTGGTGTTTTTTTGTGATTCTGTATTTGAAAACGAATAAAAATTATTTGGAAAAGAAAGAAAGAATATGAGTAACCCTTTCCATGCAGCCATTTTTGATGTATGTCATCTAATTCTCCTTCCCAAATCACCTTCAGATCAGACACCTGGACAAATAAACACAATTTCCCCAGTGGCAGCTAAAGGGCTTCAGATAAGCAAGGTTCCGTTTGGCTTAAGACAGCCTATAATTCAGAACATGTTGTAAATCCAGTTTCAAGATGTGAACGTGCTGTGGTTCAAAACAATGTCGGTGACTTCCATTGCTCGGGACATAATGCAAACATACGCAACCCTGAGCGATGAGAGTGTGTGCACTTAAGACTAGTTTGACTGCCTAGTATTTTTAAGAGGGGGTGTGTATTAGAAAGTCACTTCATTATAAGGAATTGATACTTCAATTGTTGGGTGATTCATCCTTGGAAATGGTTTGCAATGTTTACAAAACAGTTGCAGTAACATCTGTACAACATCATTTGATCATCTGTTGTGGATTCTCTTGGTTATATAACTGACACGTAACATGCTTAGGTGATCTTAGTGGTTAGGAATGTCTTTTCTTTGCTCCAACTAGCAAATGGTGATTGCTGTTTCTGGACTGTGATAACTTGACCACTGCTGTTATTGTGAAGGTAGCTGTTTTCTGGGGGCAACTTTCGGGATAGGTTTAAGCCCCATATGCTTCAGCCACTACCTGCACAAATAGGCCTAAATCAGGGCAACTCTCAATGAGACCACAGAGGCATTGGAAGTTGTAAACCCCCCCCCCCGACATAGCTGGATGACATCAACAACCGGTGGGTCAAAGATTCCTCACTTGTGTGTTAGACATTTTTGTTCGAACTGGTTTTCTGGATAAAAATACAATATTTTTGACCCACTTCTTTCAAATAAAAAGAGAGTGATTTGCACTAGCACAACTACATTGCATTTATTACTTTGCAAATATTCCATTGTGTTCCTTCAGATGGTGAAAAGTCCTTGAGGCAGTCCGGCTGGCCTTAATACATAAGGCGAAGGTTTTCTGGCAAGGAGCTGTCTGGCCTAAAAGTTAGAGGTTTTGACATTCCGAGTTGTACAATTCACCCATCCCGTCCTAATTTCAAAGTTCTCAGTCATTGTGTAGGTATCATGAATACAAGTAGCAAATTCTTTCTCTGATCACTAAGTTGCCAAAACAGCAGCACCCACACACAGGAGATAGGTGTCAGCAGGATCCCCACATTTTGCAGAGCAGAAATGTGTTCATAGTTTTTGCATTCGGAAAGCACGATTTAGGCAAGTTCACCTTTAAATGTGAACTGAATTAAATTCACCCCCATCCTTAACTCCAGGCAAGAGTATGTGAATCATTTCACCTTCTACTCAATGAATTTTTATTTTATGGGGAGTGAGCCTTTGTACTCACCTTTTACAGCAAACACCTTTTGGGATGCAGTATCCGAGTGGTATATAACGAAGACTCCAGCACTTCCCAGGGTTGTAGGTGTTCAAATGGCAGACCCCTCCAACAATGTCACGTTCATCTTCACTATTAAATATTTCAAAAGCTTTAGACAGGTATACAGGGGTGGAAACTGAGCACAGGTCTCGCATGTGTAAATGCAGAACCAGCTAATCTACCGCTATTTTCCTACATTTTGGATTCCTTAGGTTCCTGCGTCGGAGCTGCTTTTCATTGGTTTCAGACCTGTGGTCGGCTGCAGGCTATTTTGAAGAAAGCTTGTGCTGGCAATATCTTAGCTTCATACTGACAGATGGACAGAACTAAATATGACCTAGTCTACCTGCAATAGCTGTTGTGAAACCTGAGTCTGTTAACAATCATTAAAGCACCCTGAGCACTGAAAAGCACAATACTCAGTAACATTTCTAAGCTGTACAGGCAGAGGGACCCAGAGATCTGTTTCATGAACTGCTTGATCTTCCTTCACTTATTTGTTTGCAGATGCATCAGCCTTGGGAAATAACTTCTTGCATGGATCAGTAAATCAGTCTTTGCCAACTGCTGGCTGAAGGGATTTGTTAGTCCCAAATATTTGGAAAGCACCAGGTTGGGGAGGAAGGCTGCCATAAACTAACCTTTCCAATCCCGAAACAAAAATTAACTTCAAGCTCCCCCTGGTTCAGAATGCAAAAATGCTCTATCCATTTAACAGACCCCTATGATGTCCCCTGTTGGTACAGCTGAGACATTAGCTTTGAATATAATGATCTTTAGAGCACTCTTGATTCCCCACCCACCAAATCTCTCGAGGATTACAGACAAGGCTTGTGTTGTTGTTGTTTAGTCGTTTAGTCACACTTCTTTGAAGTCTCTCCGCCCCACTCACCTCACAGAGTGTTTGTTGTGGGGGAGGAAGGGAAAAGGAGATTGTTAGCCGCTTTGAGACTCCTTCGGGTAGTGATAAAGCAGGATATCAAATCCAAACTCTTCTTCTCTCCTCCCTCCTCTGATGCCCTCAGGGCAGTCTCGAGCAGGTCGGGCGCCCTGGTGCTGAGGGGCGGAGATCGCTCCGGCGCCCCCGCCCTCGCAGGACGCAGCATGGTTTCCGGCTCGGCGCCCTGGCACACCGCGCCACCGGGGCTCTACCTAGAGCCGGCCCTGGATGCCCTCTAGCATCTCTGCCTCCCAAAGGCTTACACAGCTGTTTGTTGCAGCAGCCCTGGCTACAAATTCCCCAGGTGAATGGTGCCTCTGAGGCTGGTTGCCAGGAGCTGAGGTGGCCTCAGAGTAAGCAACCAAGTGGGCAAGGCAGCACAGCCAGCCAGTCTGCCAGTCCTTGCTGTTGGGAATGGACAGACAAGTCCCAGGCCCCTGTGGGGTAGTGTGAGGAGGCACCTCTCTTTGGCATGGGATGGGGAGAGCTCAGAGACCAAGGACAGCAGCAGCAGCTGCCCAGAGGACTCACAAGGAGAGGGGAGAGGAGAGGAGGCTGAGGGAAGCCTCCACAAGGGAGGGTGTTCAAAAAAGGGTGAGAGGCTGCCAGCTCTGCAGACAAGGGGTGATGCAACTGGGCTCCTCAGCCCCACAGGGGTGCCGCAGAAAGAATGTAGTTGGTCAAGGGAGCCGAGGAGTCAAAAAGGTTGAAAACCTCTGACTTATACAGTCAGCTTAGAAGCATAGTTTTGATCAGACACATATCTGCAGGATTTCCCCCATTACATCTGAATCACCAAGGCACTGCAAATAACTTCAGAAGTCCTTGCTCCAGCTCAGAAGCCCTTGCTCCGGTTTGTACTTTTCTCATCCATGTCTGTATGCTTTCCTTTTGTTCCCACAGCTCCCCCCCCCCGGGAAAACCTGATATTTAACGCTGAATCAAAACCAACAGCAATTTAGGTTTTCCACCGATTGCTGAAAGGGTTAAAGAGTGGGTAAGGCAACATGCTAGACTTTTTATTTCCATCCCATTTTGTCCCTCGACCCCCATATTCTCACCTTCGACAGCAAGGCCTCCATCTGTAGCATCGTTGAATAAATGTATCACCTGGATGACATAATTCATTAGCACAATAGCCGTCAGCATCCATACCTCACTTTAGTGCTGGAACCATAAAGCCTACAGAAAGGAAACCCTCTATTAACGATAGATTTTTGGAGATGTGCAAAAAATAGCCATTCTCAAAGCTACAGATACAAGTTGCATCTTGTGGTCTGTGCACACCCCTAAGAAATAAGATATGGAATGTCGGGAGCCCATTTTCTCTCAACCTGAAGACGTGAATAGCATTATTATTTTTTAAGTCCTCATCAGATTTCTCCCCCAAATAATCCTGAGAGTTGTAGAGCAGTTGCTAAGGGAGAGAGAAAATGATTGTTAGCTCAGTTTAAGTCTGTGGAGAATATCTATGCCCCTGTCTCTTCCGACACACCCTGGAGCCACTGAGTGTTTCGTGACCCTTAACCTTGACAAATGCTCTTCCCAAAGTCCATCTTGAATAGCTCCTCACCAGATCCATACAGGAGAACCACTGAGACCAGAAATAAACTGATGCAAAAGATCTTCATGTTTGGAAGAAGACAGGTGGGAAGACTCTGCCGCTGAGGAGGATCAGCAAAACTGAGAGATGAAAAAGCAGGTTGGCGCTGCGGTTCTCCATGGGATGGTTGCAACAGTTCACGAAGCTGGCAAAGGTTCTTAAAGGGGGCATTTTTGTACGAAGTGTTCTCTTTATGGCGCTTCTGCATATATCCAATCGCTTCTCAGCAGATCAAAGGGAAATTTTGTTCCTTCCGGTGGACATGGACTGAAATGTTCCTTAAATGGAATAATCTGAACTGTTTTGCTTCTCTGCACCAACTCCTTATTTGGGTTTCTTCATTTACAGGTGATAGGGAGGAACCAAATGTACTGCAGTCAATCTCCTATTTTTAAAGCCCACTTTAAAAGCTGAATGTTCTGATCTCAGTCTCGTGTCTCTACAGTCCACAGGCAAGCCTTATCTTCAGAAATGTTGGGATGGTGGGTCTGAAAGGAACAGGGAATCATGATACATGCACATGAAATGGTGTGTGGCATAGAAAAGCCAGATAGTGATATGTTGTTGTCCAGGGCCGGTGCGTTCATCAAGGCAGACTAGGCGGTGGCCTAGGGCGCGAAACTGGAGGGGGCGCTGCGCTGGCCAGCCCGCCCGCCTGCCACCCGGTGCACGCCCGCCGCCCACCCACCCGCGCCCGCCGCCCGGTGCTGCCATCGGCCGGGCTGCCAGGCGCCCACCAGACAGCAGCGCGGCGCCCGCCGGAGTCCACCACAGCCGCGCTGTGGGAGGGGCTGATGCTCCCGACATTTGGGAGACCTTTGCGCACGCGCACAGTGGGGCACATGCGCCCAGCGGGGCTGTGGACTCCGGCAGCCACCGCGTGGGGCTCATGCGCCCAGCACACCTGTGGACTCCGGTGCGCAAAAGTCTCCCGAACGTCGGGAGCATCAGCCCTTCCCTTCTACAGCGCAGCTGTGGTGGCCTCCGGCGGACGCCGCGCAGCTGTCCCGGACTCCTGCCGCGGCCTCTCTGGTCGCTGAGAGGCCGCGACGGGACCTGCGCTTTCCCTCCGCCGCAGATTGGATTGGGGGGGGGGGCAGAAGGTGATTTCGCCTAGGGCACAAAAAATCCTAGCACCAGCCCTGTTGTTGTCCCTTCTTCTCTCATAAGATTCATCCAGTTAAGCAGGTTGTTGGGAGATTCAGGGCGTGGGGGGGGGGAGAGTATGTCCCCAAACAGTACATTGTGAAAGAATAACACTTGCTACCACAATATATAATGATGTCTGTCAGTTTGGACGGCTTTAAAATAGAGCGACACAAACTCATAAGCTGGGTGGTGATGAGAAGAGCAGTGGTCATTAGTTCAAGATTGGAGCCAGTAGGCTGGCGAGTACCCTGTTGCTGTGGAATCACAAGTGGAGAGGGCACAAGATGGTACACTTGGTTCCTGCTTGTGAGCTTTCAATCAAACATACACATACACACATACAAATATAGATCAGCCATATATTAGCTCTCAGTGAAATCTGACATTCCAGAGCCTAGCAGGGACTAATTTTATAGTCCGCAACACAACACCCCCACCATCTTAGAACTGTTTCAGTCTGCAAATGTGACTATAACATGACATGGAATCAGAAATTAAAAGGGTGCTGAGCTTAGGGGGGCCCAGGCATTGCAACTATGGTGTAGTGAACTGAGTAGAACAGAAGGCGAGAGGCGAGGAAGCACCAAATTTTGGCCTCACAAAGTGTGCCACTTGCAATTTGAAAGACCACAGCCTACAGCTGCAGCCATTTCTGTTCCACCTTGATATTTTGTTCAACCTCCACCACAGCCACTCCAAGGCTCTGAGTGCTGTCTCCCATCATCTGATATCATTCAAAAGCCCCCAACGGCACTTTTCTCTCTCTCACTAGCTCAACAGTGCTCCCCATCTCCTTCCTTGCTGGCCTAACTGCCCTACAAGGGTCAGCTGCCCAAGATTCCAATTTCCTTAGCAACAGTTCCCAAGGATGCCAAGAACTCTTTCCCCTCACTCCATACAATTATATACATTCCCTGCTTCCCCCAGGCAACCGGATTATGAACGATATTATAACAACAGCAAGGATCCTAAAAAGAGACACAGGAAAACCACTTCTATAAAGAGGGTGAGAAAGTGGCCTTGGCAGTAGCAACACAGATCTCTTTCTTAGTAAATGAAGCATTGCCTCAGTGTTGGAGATGCAGCAGGAACAGTCGGGGAACTTCTATTGGATTACAACCCAGTGGAAGGCAGGCGATTCCTTACTAGGCAGCCCTATATCAGGAAGCTTTTAATCTCTGCTGTATTGTGTGTGTTTTATATTCTCTTGGAAGCCACCCAGAGTGACTGGGGGCAGCCTAGTCAGTTGGGAGGGGTGAAAGTATCATCATCATCATCATCATCATCATCATCATCATCATCTCGAGGAGGCAGGGGCAGAGAAGGAAATTTGCACATTATCCCCAGGGAGAGCTCAATGATGAGAATGGTCTGTGTCCTCCTGTACTAAAATCCCAGGACAGGTGAATAGCATCTATCTGCAGGAAAGATGAGCTTTTGGTACTCTAGGAGCATTCAGAAGTTGGTTGCTCTCAAATGTATAATGTATAATGAATATTGGCTTAAACTGATTGGTAGTACACCCAAACCCATGGAAGACAGACATATTTTTCTCCCAACCTGAGCATCCAAGGCACGGGGGCCTGTTTCACAACAGCCTTCCCTGTTTTAGTCAAAGCATTCCCTTCAGTTGTTAACCAAAGGGTCATAAAACCCAATTTACGAAGCACCAATCCTGAAGACTTCATTATGTTAATGCACAGTGTTTAGTATTTCCTTGCGATAACAAAATTCAGCTCGCACTTGCCTCTCACCTCTAAGTCATTGTTGCAGAACCCCTTATCATTGTTGCAGAACCCCTCTCAGCTTGGTGCTCAGTGCAGGCAAACCAGTTGCGCTCCTCGAAATTTGCATCTGCCAAAGGTTATTTATGTATGTAACAACTGCGCCCCGTGTTTTGTTAACCCCAAAATGAGCAAGGTCCCAACCAAAGAAGATTGGCAACTTAAGTTGACAGAAAATGAACAACTTGCAGACTTAACAAATAGAGTAAGAGAACAAGAAGAGCATACGTTTAAGGAAGATTGGGAAACGTTTATTGAGTATATGGAAAATAACTGTATACAGCTGAAATCGCTGGCAGCATTAAGATAAATTCAACAGTGTAAATAATCTTTGACGGATGCAATAATGGAAAACCGATTGGTATCGTTTTTGTAAAATATGCAGGGATGTAAGATATGCAAAATGAACCATGGAAAGAGAAGAAGGGAAAACATTGATATTTTAAGTATGTGAAATGTTTATCTGAAATTGTAATACAGAAAATTTAATAAAAAAATATATTGAAAACTGCAAATTTTATATTGACTGCAACATTTAAAGTAATACATGCCACTAAAACCTTGAACTCTGATTACTTTATTTTCTTCTTTTCTTTCCTTGATGAATAGTTCCTGTCATCACGTGCATCACAACCAGATCACTCATGCACAGAGCTTACCTGTCAATATACCACAAAACCCTACAAATAGGTGGACATTCAACCTTCCAGGAGGCACAGAACTATCATCAGAGTATTCTGCTTCAGTAGTCTGCTCTTGCTGCTCAACTTGAGATCCAAGTCAAGTTTCAACAATGAGTTTGTGCTGGCTGTTCATGGTTGCCCTTCTGTTTTCTGAGATGCTTCTGTTTTCTGCAAGTAAGACATGCATTGAAGTTAAAAACATCCAAACAGAAATGACAGAAGAATGAAATGGGGTTTGAAGTCAATCCAGCATCATCATGCCCATGTTATGTTCTATGGCTTTGTCCCCCTGCAGCCTGACAAATTATTAATGGAAAGGATATTGAGTGTGATGGGGATGGAGGAGATGCTGGCTTTGTCTCTTTGCCATCCCAAACCACTTGTTTGGACTCAGGTTCAAGTGGACTCAAGGAGGCTGAGGTTGCAAGAACAGGGGCGTAGCCTAGGGATGGGTTTTTCCTGCTTTACAAGCCACAGAGAAAGAGGAGGGAGGTGGATGGAAGGCAAAGGAAAGAGAGAAGCAGAAAGATATCTCTAGGGAAGAGGGTAAAAGTGGAGGCTGTCACAAATCCTGCCTTATGATGAGCAGCTCTAAGCCCTGTCCTCTGTTGCAAGGGGAATCTGAGAATCCTCTGAGCGTTGTAATCACTGTGCCCTGTAGGTTCTTTTCTACCCACGCCATCCCATGTCCTCCATCCAGGCCCCCAAGTTTATGAACACATTCCAATGACGCAAGAACACTCAAGGAGGCGTATAGGGAAGAATCCCAAGGGGCTGACAGAGAGGCTCAGTGGACTATATTGTCAGTTTGTATTTCTTAGTGCAGAAAGTATTGATCTGATATGTAGTATTGATCTTTCCTATTCTACTTAATTCAAGAGGGTTCTGGAAACTTCTGGAAGCTTCTCTGTGAGAAAGAAACAAGCAGAAGGTTCATGATGTTTGGGTTATTCCTTCAGAGAAGCTGAGTACAGCTGGTTTGAACTGGTTCTCTTATCTCTTCTGCAAAGGTCATGCTGACTGTAAAAGTAAGGCTGGAAGGAACCTGGGTTTCACTCTTCCTATCTCTTTTCCTTCTGCTGTGGTGTTCTGTACATAGTAGGCTATAATGTTAAGGTTTAGACTTTTTATAAGTTATTGTAAGTTTAAGTTAAGTCTGCTGCAACTGGATTTCTTATGGACGGTGCCAATCCTGAATGTATTGGATTTGTGACCATTATTCTCATTTGCTTTCAGTAGCACTAAAGCTCTGCTGGATGAGATAGAATTGCCTCTGGTCTATTTTTGGGGAATCCTGCAACGTCTTTAAGTTGTTACTCTGCTAACTATACATTGGAATCTATTCTGGATCAATACTGAGTAAATTTCAGTGACATATACTTGAATCCTGGGCCTGAGTTTCCCCACCACTGCATTAACAAGAAACCTCTCCTTTCATCAAACTAGAGGAAGCCAATCAGAAACTTCTCCACTTGCTACCATTGTCCACCAGTCCCTTGTTAATATTTCCCCCCATCACCTCTTATGAAATCCATTGCTAAGAGCAGTGCTTTTTTTCTGGAGGGGGATGCTGGGGTACGCATACCTGTAAACATTTTGTGAATCTTTGTACTTTTAATCACTTACTGTATTTATTTCCCCTGATTTGAACTATAAAATGAGTCTTGAGTCAAAATGAGAGTGCCCCGATATATATATATGAAAAAAAGCACTGGCTAATAGTATTTCCATTTTGGAGGGAGTTATGGCTGAAGTCAAAGGCTTGGAAACAATGCCTTATGAGGAACTGCTTAGGGAGCTGGGTATGTTTAGCGAGGAGAAGAGAAGGTTAAGGGGTGATATGATAGCCATGTTCAAATATATAAAAGGATGTCATATAGAAGATGGTGAAAGGTTGTTTTCTGCTGCTCCAGAGAAGCGGACACAGAGCAATGGATTCAAACTACAAGAAAGAAGATTCCACCTAAATATTAGGAGGAACTTCCTGACAGTAAGAGCTGTTCGGCAGTGGAATTTGCTACCAAGGAGTGTGGTGGAGTCTCCTTCTTTGGAGGTCTTTAAGCGGAGGCTTGACAGGATCAAGAATGCTTTGGTGGTGTTTCCTGCTTGGCAGGGGGTTGGACTGGATGGCCCTTGTGGTCTCTTCCAACTCTATGATTCTAGGTCATACAGCAATTTATATTTATTTCCTTCACCTCTCATGCAACTCTTCTTCTTTTGTATAGGAAAGGATTATATAATTAAAGGTAAAGAAGCGTGCATCACGAAAGGAGGTCACTGCGCTGGAGAATTCTGTCCTTCAGGTCACAAGGAAATAAAGATATGCTACGACAATGTACCTTGCTGTGTACCCGCTTAAGAGCAAGTCAAAATGGAATGGAAATAAAAAGTCCAGTTTAATGTCTTCCTAATTGTGCTGGCTGTGAATGAATGCGTCATGGGAATATATACTGAGTCAGACCATTGGCCCCTCCAGCTCATCCTTGTCTCCATTCTCATACATAAACTCAATCAAGGAGACCATACATAAACTCAGTCAAGGAGTTGCATTCAACCATATTGTGGATGCTCTCAGAGCACCAAAACAACATCTTTCCTACAGTGTCCTATGCAAACTGAACACTTTTGCGTTCAAGGCATTTGGTCCTGTGTATCACAACAGTTGTCTCAGATAGTAGTAGTAGTAGTAGTAATAATTTTATCATGTATACCTTCCTCATCTGGCTCTATTTCTCCAGCCACTCTGTGTGGCCGCCAGCAGAATAGCAATAGTGCTCTTAGTGTTCCACTCAGCTGTCAACCAAAGGGTTATAAAATCAAATTTACAATGCACTGAATCCAGAAAACTTCCTTAAGTCAAAGCACACTGTTCAGTATTTCCTTGCTTTGGTACTCCATGTTTCCTTGAGGAGCAACAACCATGGGCCACAATGCTGAAAGCAGGAAACAGCAAATGTTAAAACAATAGATGCCACTCAATCCTTGAACTCTGAAAATATTTCATGGTTAATGTCATGAACTTCACTTTATGTTCCTCTTTTGTATCCTTGATGAATCATTCCTGTCATCACGTGCATCACATCCGGATAACCCATGCACAGAGCTTACGTGTCAGTATATCACAAAACCCTACAAAGAGGTAGCTATTCAGTGGTCCAGGAAGCACAGTACGATCACCAGAGTAATCTGAGTAAAGCTTCAGCAATGCGTTTGCGCTGGCTTTTCGTGGTTGCCCTTCTGTTTTCTGAGATGTTTCTGTTTTCTGCAGGTAAGACATGCATTGAAATTTAAAAACATTGAGGCATAAATGACAGATGAAAAATATGGGATTTGAAGTCATCTAGCACCAGCATGGCCAGCTTGTGTCTGGGGCTTTGCTCCGTTGCAGCCTGACAAATTATTAATGGCTAGGATATTGAGTTTGATGAGGATGGAGGGGATGCTGGCTATGTTTCCTTCCCATCCCAAACCACCTGTTTGGAAGAACAGAGGTGTAGCCTAGGGGAGGTTTTTCTCCTGCTTTTCAAGCCTCAGACAAAAGAGGAGAAACGTGGATGGAGGACAGAGGAAACAGAGAAGCAGAGAAGTGGAAGAGGTTAGGAATAGTTAATGTGTTTGTAGGAGGGAGGGAGAAGGAGGAGGCTATCCTAAATCCTGCCCTATGTTGAACAAGGGTTCTGAGGTCTAAGAGCAGGGACCATAAGCGGTTCTAGGTCCTGCTACAAGAGGAGTCTGATAATGTTTTGAGGGCTGTGGTCTGTGTGCACCAGACACCCCTCTGCCATGTCCTCTATCCAGGCAATCAGGAAACATCATACAAGTTCTTTCCCCACCCCTGTATTAAGGGAATACCTCTCTCATCACTGAACTCCAGGAAGCCAGTCAGAAATCTCTCTGCTTTCTACCATTTTTCTTCTGTTAGGATTTCATTTTTGAAATTTTGTGGGCGTCCACTTGCATTATTTGTGGACAGAGAAACACAAGCTCCCATCTTCTGAGGATATAGAATTTGACTGACTCCCTTAATTGTGGGCTAATGGAGATCAAGGGACATAGAAGAACGAGCGTGTCACCTATGAGCTAAGAGAGTTAATTTCCTTGGAACTGGGAAAACATCTGCTTCTTGAGGGAATTCCAAACTTTGAAAGTCCCTCCCTATTGAGACCAAGCAGACACCTTATCTGTATTCTTTTCAGTGTCTGCTAAAAGCATTGTTATTTAGACAAGGCTGCCCATATGCTTAGAAAGTTGTGGTAACATTGATCCGTTTTAGTATTTTAACATTGCTTTGTTTTAAAGTGTGGTTGCAATTTCTTCTTGGTTTTACTCTTTTGTCTTATATAGACCTCTTTGTGGTTTGTTTGTTTGTTTGTTTGTTTGTTTGTTTTTACAATCAAACGGTATATAAATCCAATGAATTATATAGAAAATTCAGTATGAAAGGTGAATTCATTCTGGCATGAGCTTACATAGAAACTTAGGCTGACAGAGTTGATATCCACAAGATGGAAAGTATAAGAGGCACACATAGGTCAAAAAGTATCAAGGAAAGAGCTGAAGAAAAGAAATGTTGAGATGTAATAAGCAGCTAATATATTATTATTATTATTATTATTATTATTATTATTATTATTATGACAATACTTTTACTATTCATACCCTATCAATTTGGCAGCCACTCTGGGCGGCTGGCATTATATAATGTTGGACAATCTCAACAAATAGGAATCGTTTTTCCCACCCCTTTTCAAATCCATTGCTAATAGTGCTTCCTGGTGTGTGTGTGTGTGTGTGTGTGTGTGTGTGTGTGTAATTGGTGAGGTCATACAATGATGTACATTTATTCCCTTCACCTCTAAGACAATTGTTCTTCTTTTGTGCAGGAGGATTCAACAAACAGGCAGGTGAACGTGCATGTGAAAAGATGGGAGGCTTCTGCGATGAAGGAGGCTGTCCTTCGGACCACAGGCAAACAATGTACTGCTATTCAGGGGCGCCTTGCTGCGTATCCAAAAATTAATGGAAATAAAAAGCGCAGTTTAATGCCTTCAAAATTATGCTGGCTGTGAGTGAATTTTTCATGGGAACAAATACAGAGTCAGACCATTGGTACATCCAACTTAGCCTTGTCAGCAGTTGCCCATTTAGGTCAGACTTTCCAGGCTTTCTGGCTGTTTTCTCTCACAATCCCAAGTGAAGGTGCCAGAGGTTGACCCCGAGACGTTCTGCAAGGAAAGAAAATGTTCTGCCACTGAGTTATGTCCCTTCCCTATAAAGTGTGCTTAGCTGAGGGGCTCTGGGTTGTTTGGGTTATTTTGTCCTTTTGACAGAGTTCCATCCTGGAGATGATTCACTATTATTTTCCACCTCCTCTGCACCACCTCCTTTTTCTCATTATTACTAACTAGCGGTAGTATTAAAGTTTATTAAATTTCAAAACACCAAATACAGTGATCACACCAAATAGCTAAGTATATACACCTTTAAAGCACCCATAATATACAGAATATTAACAATCACCATATTCCTATAACATCAAAATAAAGATCTATGGTTTCTTCTTCCTTGTTTCCCATCTCTCACTCACTTAGTGAATCAATCAATCTCATTTGCTGGCATCGTAAGAGTACAGTACATCATATACATAGATTGGAACACAGCACATGTGACAAAACATAGTAGGAGGATAAAACTGTCCAGACATCGATACAGGGGCAGTGCCATTCAGGGGCAGTGCCATTCAGAATATGGGATTCTGAAGAACCTACCTTGCAAGACTGCAGAATGCAAAACATTAAATCTCGCAAGGGAAAGAGCTCTGCATAGATGGGGATAATAAAAGAGATGTAAATATGGAGCACCCTGGCCAAATAAGGGTGGAATTCCCAACCCCAATTGGGAACAGGTTTTATTGGCTGCACTGCTTAGGGTTTGGAATAAAATCTCTATTATTCTGTGCTTCATTGTCTGGAATGCTTCCAATTGTGGGAGCATAGGCAGTGACTGATTTTCTGCTCTTAATGACAGACAACCATTTGTAGTGTTTGGATTCCACCAGCATATGGAAAGTTAAATAAGATGGATCAGACTTAAAATGTAAGTGGAACCAGAATTTTATAGTGGTGAACCACACTTTGGTTTCCAGAAGCCCTTGGCCAGTTTCCAGACACATGGCTGCATACAGCACACAATTTGGCTGTCCCAGGATTTTGCACAGAAATTTTGATTGGATGTGTTCCAATGACTGGTTAATTGCACCAATCCATAATGGGATGCCATACGGACGTTTTGGGCCTTCTTTTGCATTAAAAAACCTTTAGTGCGGCTAGGACGTTTTGATTCCCTCTGTTGAAGAAGAAACAAGCTGAAGCTGGCAGCGGCCATTTTTGGTGCCCATAGAAGGGCAAATCGGAAAAAAAATGGCCGCCGGCAGGAGAAAATAACGGAGAAAAACGGGAGACGAAGTGATACGGGGGACCACCGGGAAAAGGTAAGTAAAAAAGGGGTTTTCCCGGGGGAAACGGGAGACTTGGCAGCTATGGTACGGACAAAAGCATGTCGAGCCCCAGGATTCCTTTAATGGAATACCTCTATAAGCAGCAGCAATTTTGAGGGGTAGGCCCAGCCTTTCCATACCCCTCCACCAACCAATTTTAACTAATGCCTAACCGCCAACCTAACAAGTTGTGACGATTTGCTACGCAGTAGGCAAAAACCAAATGGCAACAGTCAATCAGCCAAATGGACAAAATTCCTACCAGGCCCCTGCCCCAAAGCAGGCGACCCCATGACAGGCATAGCAATGTCAATCGCAAGAAGACCTTTAAAGAGGGTGGGCGGGCGGGAGATCCATTGCACTTGGCAAAAGTGAAACCAGAAAGTTGCATGCAGGAGTTTATAATGGCTGTGGTTGCCAATCATTAACTTACAACATACCTTTTACCCCAGCAACAAGAAATGCCCAATCACCCTGTGGCCATCTAGTCTAACCTGCCCAGCAACCCGGGAGATGTCTTGTTAACCCTTCTGCAACCCGTGCTCTCCATGAATGGAGAACGCGCTCTCTCAGCAGGGGCAAAGGAAGGGATCGTGGCACCCGGGGCGTGCGTGCTTTGTGGAGGTTTTCAGGCTGGCAAGGGTTAAAAGCCTGAAGCTGTGACGCTGGTTACTGGGGAGGAGGAGAAGGAGGGAGTTTTTCCTACATACGGGAATGTTCCTTTGTTCTCTGTATGCTGTTTTTAGTTTCGTTTCTGGTTGCAATGAAGACGCAGCCATGCCTGATTTCTCACCAGGTTTGTTTGTTATTTTCACTGTAAATGAAGTTCAGTAGAATTAGCAGAAGCTGGACTTCGTGGTTTTATTCATGAGCTACTTCTGAAAGCTCCACAAGCTTCCGTTTGTGCAAGAAAGGAGACGACGGAACTCTGCATTTTACAGCCGAGAGCGCGCAGCTTCTGGGAGCGTGCCGGGCTGGAAGAAGCCCTGCTGAGCCATAAAACACTCAGTAGGGCAATAAAACGTAGGGCGCATGCGCGGTGTCGCTACGTACAACACATGCGGTGGCACAATGGCTGCTCACACTGCCACGAGCCCCCGCAGGGTGACATCTTGTCACCCCCCACAGACATTGAACCTGGGGCATACCACCACCCCCCCCCCATGGCCCCATTGAAACGCCACTGCCTCTCAGTTCTTCTGCTGGGAATTTTCAAGAAACAGAGAGTAAAGTTCATGACGCTATTCATGCTGAGTTCTGGATCCCATATCATTTCTTGTTTCTTTTTTGTTTGTTTTGCTTTTGTTCTATTATGCATTTATTATGTATTTTGTGATTTCATTTTGTATTTTAATTTTGTGAACAACCATGTTACCTTCAGAGAAAATGTTCGTACATAAATTTAATAAATATATTAACAAAATTATATAGGTGATATTGTCCATGACTACTACTGCTCAGGGAGACACAGTATACCATATCAAGGAAGTGCTGATCAGTACATTAACATGATATAATATTCAGCATTCTGTGGGCTGTAAATTCCATTTCAGACCCTTTGCTTGGCAACTGAGTGGAATAATTAGGGAGGCTGCTGTCATATACAGGCCCACATGCCCTGGGTGCAGAAGTTCACTACTGAGGCAGAATACTTTGATTAATGTTCTGTGTCTTCTGGAAGGCTGAAGGCTGATCTGTTAATGGGGTTTTGTAACGTACTGACATCTAAGCCCAATGAATGGATGATTCAGATGCACTCCTCGTGATGACATAAACTCAATCAAGGAGACCAAAAAAAAAGTTAATCGCCATATATTCTGTATTTTATTCATTGGAAAGCCATAATGTTCAGGAGCAGACAGTAAAGTCCAGGGCATTATCCATTATATTTATTCAGGGTCCTGGGGTTCAATAGCATCTATTGTTTTAAAAGTTTCTGCCTATATGTTATTTCCCATAGTCCGGGTCGTAAAGATCCGGGATCGGCAGCGCGCGCATGACCGGAAGTTGCGTGACGCAACTTCCGGTGGCGCTTCGCCCTTCTATGGGCATCAGAAAATGGTGCCGCCAGCGCCGGAAGTCGCTTCCGCGCATGACCGGAAACACGAAAAAGCGACTTCCGGCGCCGGCGCCGCCATTTTCTGATGCCCATAGAAGGGCGAAGCGCCACCGGAAGTCGCGTCGCGCAACTTCCGGTCATGCGCGGAAGCGACTTCCGGCGCCGACGTCGCCATTTTCTGGTGCCCATAGAAGGGCAAAGCGGCACCAGAAAAATGGCTGTTGGGAAGAAGCGAATTTACGGCAGAATGCCGGGATTTATCGCTAAACGGGATACCGCCGGGAAACAGTAAGAAAAAAGGGGTTTTCCCGGCGGATACGGGATACTTGGCAGCTATGGTTATTTCCTGCTTCAGGCATTGTGGGAAACCATAATGTTCAAGGAGCAGACAGTAAAGTCCACGACATTTCCCATTATTCAGGGTCCTGGGGTTCAGCAGCATCTATTGTTTTAAAAGTTTCTGCCGATATGTTATTTCCGCTTTCAGGCATTGTGGTCCATGCCTACCACCCCTCAAGGAGACACAGTGTATCAAAGCAAGGAAATAATGATTTGACTAAATGTAATGTAGTTTCTTCTTGTTATGAAATCTCCCCCAGTTGCATTCAACCATATTGTGGATGCTCTCAGAGCACCAAAACAACATCTTTCCTACAATCTCCTATGCAAACTGAACACTTTTGCATTCAAGGCATTTGGTCCTGTGTATCACAACTGTTTTCTCAGATTATGATGATTAATAATAATACTACTACTAATAATAATTGCTCATCTGGCTCTATTTCTCCAGCCACTCTGGGTGGCCGCCAGCAGAATAGCAATAGTGCTCTTAGTGTTCCACTCAGCTGTCAACCAAAGGGTTATAAAATCAAATTTAAAAAGGGCCCCTGACCATCAGGTCCAGTCGTGTCCGACTCTGGGGTTGCAGCGCTCATCTCGCTCTATAGGCCGAGGGAGCCGGCGTTTGTCCGAAGACAGCTTCCGGGTCATGTGGCCAGCATGACAAAGCTGCTTCTGGCGAACCAGAGCAGCACACGGAAATGCCGTTTACCTTCCCGCCGGAGCGGTCCCTATTTATCTACTTGCACTTTGATGTGCTTTCGAACTGCTAGGTGGGCAGGAGCTGGGACCGAGCAATGGGAGCTCACCCCGTTGCAGGGATTCGAATCCAGAAAACGCCCCTAAGTTAATGCACACTGTGCATTATTTCCTCGCTTTGTTACTCCTGAAAGCAGGAAACAGAAACTGTTAAAACAATAGATGCCATTGAATCCTTGAACATGGTTAATGTCATGAACTTCACTTTATGTTCTTCCTTTGTATCCTTGATGAATCATTCCTGTCATCACGTGCATCACATCCGGATTACCCATGCACAGAGCTTATGTGTCAGTATATCACAAAACCCTACAAATAGGTGGCTAGTAAGGGACCCAGGTGGCGCTGTGGTTAAACCACTGATCCTAGGGTTTGCTGACCAGAAGGTCGGCGGTTCGAATCCCTGTGACGGGGTGAGCTCCCGTTGCTTGGTCCCAGCTCCTGCCAACCTAGCAGTTCGAAAGCACGTCAAAATGCAAGTAGATAAATAGGAACCGCTACAGTGGGAAGGTAAACGGCGTTTCCATGTGCTGCTCTGGTTTGCCAGAAGTGGCTTTGTCATGCTGGCCACATGACCTGGAAGCTATACGCCGGCTCCCTCGGCCAATAATGCGAGATGAGCGCGCAACCCCAGAGTCGGTCACGACTGGACCTAACGGTCAGGGGTCCCTTTACCTTTACCTTTAAGTGGTCCAGGAGGCACAGAACGATCACCAGAGTATTCTGCCTCAGTAGTCTACTCTTGCTGCTCAACCTGAGATCTGAGTAAAGCTTCAGCAATGCATTTGCACTTGCTTTTCGCGGTTGCCCTTCTGTTTTCTGAGATGTTTCTGTTTTCTGCCGGTAAGACATGCATTGAAATTAAAAAACATTGAGATATAAATGACAGATGAAAAATATGGGATTTGAAGTCATCTAGGACCAGCATGGCCAGCTTGTGTTTGTGGCTTTGCTCCGTTGCAGCCTGACAAATTATTAATGGATAGGATATTGAGTCTGATGAGGATGGAGGGGGTGCTGGCTATGTTTCCTTCCCATCCCAAACCACCTGTTTGGAAGAACAGAGGTGTAGCCTAGGCAAGGGATGTTTCTGCTTTTCAAGCCTCAGACAAAAGAGGAGAAAGGTGGATGGAGGACAGAGGAAACAGAGAAGCAGAAATACATCTCTATGGAAGAGGTTAGGAATAGTTAATGTGTTTGTAGGAGCTAGGAAGAAGGAGGCTATCCTAAATCCTGCCCTAGGTTAGGAATAGTTAATGTGTTTGTGTGGCAAAGCCCCAGACCAGCCCCCCTTATTAAAATAATTCACACAGACACAGAATTTTAGTTTAAGGTTATTGGATAAAATTTTGGCCACAACCTTATTAAATTACTAGTATCATGAAGCCCGTTAAATTAGCGGGTGCTAGAACAGTGAACTATAATTGGTGATGGACTATGTGTATTGTCATCATGTCTTGTTTGAGAACTTCCCTGGTACCATCATGGTCATTAACAGAAACACATAATTTCCCTGGAGGGACTCCCGATTTAATTTTACCAGGAATGTGTAGATAAACCCTTCTCCCAATGAGTCCCAATTCCCTCCTCGTCCCATGCGCCGCCAGCCAGCCCCACCCGCCCGCGCGCACTCCCTTCCTCTCAGACCAACAGTCTCTCCTGGTCCCCTCAGTGCCCGACCTACCTCCAGGCTGATGTAGGAGACGAAGGAGGGCTTGGCCAGCCTGGCCCCCGCGCTGCCCCCCACGCCCAGCATGTCTGGCCCCCGTGAACTGGCATCAGCGGCACTGCCAGGGCTCTGGCCGGTGCTGGCAGGTGGGGGCGGCAACTGCGTCGGCATCGGCGTCGGCAGCTGCTCCCAGGAGGACTCCGCGTCTTCCTCCACCGCCGCCCTGCTTAGCCTCACGTAGTTAATCCCTCCCATCACAGCGAGTGGTAAGAGCCTACAGTCCCGGCGGCGCACCTGAGCCTCCAAGTCCCAACGGCTGTCCGTGGGGCACATGCGCAGTAGCGCAATCCCATGGACACAGGGACTGGACGCAGAGACACTTGGATATTATTATAGAGGATTGAATTACAGGAGTGGTATTGGCTTAGGCATTGGCGAAGGCTATATCCAACTCTTGCCCCCTTTGCAGGTAGTCAAGTAAGGTAAACCACCCAAGAGGGAGTCACATCTGGGGACCCCGCCTGCAGCTCACCTCGGTATTCCCAGAGGCCTGGCATGGCCTTAGCCCCTCAAGCGGACTTCGAACAGGATCCAGGCCCTGGATTCCTATAACGGAATACCCCATATCAAGTGGAGGGGCAGGCAATGGCTGACCTCCCCTCCCCCAAAAAATGAATGAGCCAATGCCTAACCGCCAAGCCTTAAAAAGTTGTGATGATGGCTAAGAGGTAGGTGAAAAACCAAGTGGCCAGTGCCAATTTGCCAAATGGGAAAAAATCCCTACCCGGCCCCTGCTCCAAGACAGGCGACCAACCAAAGTCCAAAGCAAGGCCAAAGCTCACACATATAAAGACAGGGAGGGGGGGGGAGGGTGTCCGGCAGTGCGAAGCAGAAGCTCATCACACGTCGCGTGGCCTCTTTTAAACTCCCCTCAATCATCCAGCTCAAAATTGATTGGCCAAATAGGCCTGGGATGATTGTGGTGCCACCCTGGCACGGAGGCTTCTACTCCGCCCATGGGGGTGGAACTGGCTCGCGGTCCTGCCCACAACCAGGACCATTGTAAAGATGATCCCGGAGAAGAAGGAGGATATCCTAAATCCTGCCCTATGTCTCTTTTTCGTCTCAGGTGGTGAAACAGTATAGACGTATATTATAAATATATGTACGTTGGTTTAAATCTTATCATGAATATTTAGGAATACTATTATGCAATGGTTATATAGAACCTGGAACACTGAAGCTTAAAAATCCAGAATTTCAGAAATCCAGAATTCAATCCCTAGAGTTTTTTGTTTAAAATAAATGTGGAAAAATAAGGAAAATGCTTTAGTCAACTAAGAATAGGCGACACCGGTGCACCAGGCAGCAGGGTCCAATTTGGTGACAGCCCACTTTAAAATAAATGTGGAAAATAAGGAAACCAATTACAGCAATAAATCTCTCTATGTTATCTCACTCTGTTCATCTTCTCTCTTTCAGTCACCCCTCCTCTCTTTGTTTGATCAGCCTGCCTGGCAGGTCAGAATCTCATTCTCCTTACCGGTATTTATCTGTCTAAATTTCTTTCCATTTCCCTCTCTTACAGGAGCTAACGGAGAATATTGTAAACATGCAGGATATGAGTGTGTAATTCCCAGCTCTGCTAAAATATGCGCCCCACGAAGCGAAGACTATAGTGACTGTGCTGGCAACAAAGAAATGTGCTGTGAGAAACAATGATTTGCAGCTCCAAGCCAGTGCATGTTTCTTAACCTTGACTACCTGAAAAAAAGATGGATCTTCAGTCAGGGAAGCCAAGAAAACTTATTTCTGCTCAACGCAGATAAAGCAGTGTATTCCACTCATTAAAAACATGAAAGAAATGCAGGTGTGAATGTCATTTTTATAATATGTGCTGCAAGATATGATTCCATCCCAATTGTATTATAGAATATTCCTGATGTTTCCTCCTCAGGTTTGAACTTTCTCAAAATCCAAGTGACAATTGTTGTGGTCAAGAATCTTCCAACTGCATTTTGGATTAGCTGTCTTTGCAAAATAGTTTTCAAAGGCAACTCTGAGCAACACACTACTTGAGTTCAATTTGGAGACTCTGAAAATGTGAATGATCATGGCCAGTGTTTCTATCCAGACAGGACCATGGCTGAAAGATTGTCCCCAGGCACCTGATGTCACTTATATCCCCAGTGACACAGCTGGATCCAAGAGGACCCTTGAGCTAGTCGGAGAGGGTTCAGCCATATTCAGAGATGAACTCTGTGACCTTGGCTAGATGAGTACTGAGACAGGTGCAGAAAAGGATCAGAGACTTCTGAGCACCAGAATGCCACAGTATAGATTACATTATACAACATGACTGTGACAGTGATCAAGTGTGCTGCAAGAAAAAATGATGTTCAGCTTCAGGCCAGTGCATATTTCTTAACCTTATTATTATTATTATTATAATACTGTAATAATTTTATCATGTATACCTTGCTCATCTGGCTCTATTTCCCCAGCCACTCTGGGTGGCAGCCAGCAGAATAGCAACAATGCTCTTAGTGTTCCACTCAGCTGTCAACCAAAGGGTTATAAAATCAAATTTACAATGCACCGAATCCAGAAAACTTCCTTAAGTCAAAGCACACTGTTCAGTATTTCCTTGCTTTGGTACTCCATGTTTCCTTGAGGAGCAACAACCATGGACCACAATGCTGAAAGCAGGAAACAGCAACTGTTAAAACAATAGATGCCACTGAATCCTTGAACTCTGAAAATATTTCATGGTTAATGTCATGAACTTCACTTTATGTTCCTCTTTTGTATCCTTGATGAATCATTCCTGTCATCACGTGCATCACATCCGGATTACCCATGAACAGAGCTTACGTGTCAGTATATCACAAAACCCTACAAATAGGTGGCTATTCAGTGGTCCAGGAGGCACAGAATGATCACCAGAGTATTCTGCCCCAGTAGTCTGCTCTTGCTGCTCAACTTGAGATCTCAGTAAAGCTTCAGCAATGCGTTTGCGCTGGCTTTTCGTGGTTGCCCTTCTGTTTTCTGAGATGCTTCTGTTTTCTGCAGGTAAGACATGCATTGATTTTTTTTTTAAAAAAACCATTGAAACAGAAATCACAGATGAAAAATATTGGATTTGAAGTCATCTAGCACCAGCTTCCAGCACCTAATGGTCAGGGGTCCCTTTGGCACCAGCATGGCCAGCTTGTGTCTGGGGCTTTGCTCTGTTGCAGCCTGACAAATTATTAATGGACAGGATATGGAGTTTGGTGAGGATGGAGGGGGTGCTGGCTATGTTTCCTTCCATAGCTGCCAAGTTATCCCTTTTTTACAGGGATTTTCCCTTATGCTGAATAGGCTTCCTCGCGAGAAAAGGGAAAACTTGGCAGCTATGTTTCCTTCCCATCCCAAACCACCTGTTTGGAAGAACAGAGGTGTAGCCTAGGGGAGGGTTGTTTCTGCTTTTCAAGCCTCAGACAAAAGAGAAGAAAGGTGGATGGAGGACAGAGGAAACAGAGAAGCAGACATACATCTCTATGGAAGAGCTAAGGAATAGATAATGTGTTTGTAGGAGGGAGGGAGAAGGAGGAGGCTATCCTAAATCCTGCCCTATGTTGAACAAGGGTTCTGAGGTCTAAGAGCAGGGACCATAAGCGGTTCTAGGTCCTGCTACAAGAGGAGTCTGATAATGTTTTGAGGGCTGTGGTCTGTGTGCACCAGACAACCCTCTACCATGCCCTCTATCCAGGCAATCAGGAAACATCATACAAGTTCTTTCCCCACCCCTGGATTAAGGGAATACCTCTCTCATCACTGAACTCCAGGAAGCCAGTCAGAAATCTCTCTGCTTTCCTTCTGTTAGGATTTCATTTTGGAAATTTTGTGGTTGTCCACTTGCATTATTTGTGGAAGGAGAAACACAAGCTCCCATCTTCTGAGGATATAGAATTTGACCGACTCCCTTAATTGTGGGCTAATGGAGATCAAGGGGCATAGAAGAACGAGTGTGTCACCTATGAGCTAAGAGAGTTAATTTCCTTGGAACTGGGAAAACATCTGCTTGTTGAGGGAATTCCAAACTTTGAAACTCCCTCCCTATTGAGACCAAGCAGGCGCCTTATCTGTATTCTTTTCAGTGCCTGCTATAAGCATTGTTATTTAGACAAGGTTGCCCATATGCTTAGAAAGTTGTGGTAACATTGATCCGTTTTAGTATTTTAACATTGCTTTGTTTTAAAGTGTGGTTGCAATTTCTTCTTGGTTTTACTCTTTTGTCTTTGAGGTTTGTTAGATAAGAATTGTTTTTCCCACCCCTTTTGAAATCCATTGCTAATATTGTTTCCTTGGGGGGATGGGGTGCAGAGATAGCTGAGGTCATACAATGATGTATATTTATTCCCTTCACCTCTAAGACAATTGTTCTTATTTTGTGCAGGGCAAGATGAGAAAAAGGAAATTGAAACATTATGTAAAAATATAGGAGGCTACTGCGATGACAAATTCTGTCCTTCGGACCACAAGGAAAAAATGCAGTGCTATGGAGGGGCACATTGCTGCTTACCAATAAAATAGAAATAAAAGGCGCAGTTTAATGCCTACAAAATTATGTTGGCTGTGAATGAATGTTTCATGGGAACAGATACAGAGTCAGACTATTGGTACATCCAACTTAGCCTTGTCAGCAGTTGTTCTCCAGGCTTTCTGGCCGTTTTCTCTCACAATCCCAAGTGAAGGTGCCAGAGGTTGACCCTGAGACCTTCTGCAAGGAAAGAAGATGTTCTGCCATTGAGTTATGTCCCTTCCTTATAAAGTGTGCTTAGCTGAGGGGCTCTGGGTTGTTTGGGTTATTTTGTCCTTTTGACAGAGTTCCGTCCTGGAGATGATTCACTATTATTCTCCACCTCCTCTTCACCACCTCCTTTTTCTCATTATTACTAAGTAGTATTAAACTTTATTAAATTTCAAAACACAATATACGGTTATCACACCAAATAGCTAAATATATACACAGAATTTTATAGTGGTGAACCACACTTTGGTTTCCAGAAGCCCTTGGCGAGTTTCCAGACACATGGCTGCATATAGCACACAATTTGGCTGTCCTAGGATTTTGCACAGAAATTTTGTTTGGGTGTGTTCCAATGACTGGTTAATTGCACCAGTCCATAATGGGATGCTATATGGATGTTTTTGACCTACTCTGGCATTTAAAAACCTTCAATGCAGCTACGACGTTTTGATTCCCTCTGTTGAAGAAGAAGCAAGTAATGGCCAGAGTAAAAATATCTGCTCCATTAAGTGTGAGTTTACAATGGTTATCCCAGGAGGTGTCATATTGGAAGTGTATGCCTAGGTTTTTTAAATAAGTTTTTAACCTGTTCCAACAGGTTACCACTGACCTCCCACCTGCTATTTTTCACTCTAAGCAATTGTGTTTCATATAGGTAAAGGGGCCCCTGACCATCAGGTCCAGTCGTGTCCAACTCTGGGGTTGAGGCGCTCATCTCGCTCTATAGGCCGAGGGAGCCGGCGTTTGTCCGCAGACAGCTTCCAGGTCATGCGGCCAGCATGACAAAGCTGCTTCTGGCGAACCAGAGCAGCGCACGGAAACGCCGTTTACCTTCCCACCGGAGCGGTACCTATTTATTTACTTGCACTTTGATGTGCTTTCGAACTGCTAGGTGGGCAGGAGCTGGGACCAAACAACGGGAGCTCACCCCGTTGCAGAGATTCGAACCGCCGACCTTCTGATCAGCAAGCCCTAGACTGTGTGGTTTAACCCACAGCGCCACCTGGGTCCTGTGTTTCATACACACTCTTAATATTCAAATGTCTATAGTTTTCCATCGTACATACTATAAATCCTACTGTGTATGGAGTCATACACCATTGATAGAGCAGTTTATAGTGATTTTGTTTAACTTTAACTCTAATATATTGCGCGGCTCTTGACCTTTGCACCTAGTTGAGGTTTCAAAGCCCTCTCAACTCCCCACAAAATTTAGATAAAACTCCTCCCTTTAAATTATAAGATCCAAGCTGAGGAATGGATTTAGCTGTAGTCTCGAAGAGAGTTTAGATCATTACGAGAATATTGGGTCATTACGGGTGGGTTATTTTAATTTCTTTCAACAATGTAAAAAAAAGAAAAAGAAAGAAATTGTGAAATTGTGCATTTGAGAGAATATGAGAAAGTACTGGCTACCTGAGATCAGAGGCGGAGCTACCGTACCTGCTCCGGCACACAGAACAGTGTGGGGGTGGGGCTAGCCGGCCGCACGGTGAGCATACCTACCGGTAGTTGCTTGCCACCCTTGTGACAAGCGTCGGGGGCGCTGCTAGCTGCCTGTGCAGCAAGCATCCCTAGCCACCCACCACCCGTGCAGCGAGCATGGGGGTGGCAGTGCGGTGATGTCACCCCCCCTCAGGGATGACACCTGGGGCAAACCACATCTCCCGCACCCCCTTCCTCTGCCAGTGCCTGAGATTGGAGGTCACTCCAGCAGACTTAGAAGAGATTGCAGCTCTTCTAACGACAGCCAGTATTTGCATTGTTGGTGCTATTGTCCCAGCATCACAGAGAAAGACAGGGAGGGAGGGAAGGAGGGGGGGAATTCAAACCCAGCCCCAATGAGTGTGAAAGGGGTTGGCGTGGTGGAAGATGGAAATACACTAATCCAGCCACAGAAGGAGAGGGTAAGATGAAATAAAGCACACAACTCAAGACTTATCAACACTTAGATTTGCAGGCAATTCCCATGCTTTAAAGCTCCATGTTCAAGCACCCTCCCCCCCCCTTCATAGCTTTTACCATGAAGTCGATTCTGAACAAACAGTAATCCATGGGAAACTCAAATTGATATTTGCTCTGGTTCAGCTTTAAAGAGTAAGTTTTCACATGGAACCTCTGGAGCAAAAAGGGAGAGAGAAAAGTGGGGGTGCTTGGACACAGACAGGGTCGTCTTACCCATAGGCGTTAGGGGTGCAGGTGAGGATGGAAGAAATTGGATTACAGATATGGAATATGACATTAAACAGAACTATGTGTGTTAAAAAAGGAAAAAGGGAGGGAAGCTATATATTGCCAAAGGTTTACAATGGAAACGTAGAGCTGACTCTTCCCCATCCTTTATTATTCATGGAGTGAACTGAATAATGTTGAAAGGACTTTGAATTTCATTTAATTGGAAGTATAATAGCTCATTTACCTTCAGTTGGATGGAAGGATGAATGGAGTTTGTGAACTTCTCAAGGAACTGATAAGGTTCTTTAATAAGTCATCTGCTGTTCGACATACCACTGTTCTTCCCAAGCTGAGAGGGGAAATGGTGAAAAATAGGCTATTTATTGGGACAGAGGGACTTTTGCAGCTGTTGTTAAAGTCGCAGAACAATGAAGCATGGAAAAGAGCAATGGAAAAATTTCCGAAACGTCTTCTTCTTTTTTGGCGATCACTCATAGCCGAGTAAGATTGTCTTCCATAACCAGGGTTTTAACAATGAGTCCGTAATTGACTGTGGAGGCCAATTCTGGATCCACACGTCTTTCCACAGTGGGGACATTGGTTTCCGGGCAGGAGTTGATCACAGTGTGGATTTGCCAAGCATGCCTTCTTTTTAGCATGTTTCTCCCTTGCATCCTGAGTTCGAGTGTCTTCAAAGCCCATGGCACCTTTGGTAAAGGCTCTTCTCCAACTGGAGCGCTCTCAGGCGAGTGTTCCCCAATTGTTGGTGTTTATACTACATTTTTTAATATTTGCCTTCAGAGAGTCTTTAAACCTTTTTTGTTGACCACCAGCATTACACTTTCCATTCTTAACTTTGGAATAGAGTAGTTGCTTTGGAAGACGATAATCAGGCATCCGTACATGACCAGTCCAACGAAGTTGAAGTTGAACTGCATTAGTCAGACCCCAGCTACATTACTGTCTAGTTCTTAGTACTACAGTTTAAGAAGTTACAGGTAGGTAGCCGTGTTGGTCTGACGTAGTCGAAACAAAATAAAAAAATTCCTTCCAGCAGCACCTTAGAGACCAACTAAGTTCGTCATTGCTATGAACTTTCATGTGCATGTATGTATCTGAAGAAGTGTGCATGCACATGAAAGCTCATACCAATGACAAACTTAGTTAGTCTCTAAGGTGCTGCTGAAAGGAATTTTTTATTTTGTTTCGACAGTTTAAGAAGTATATTGATGATCTGGGAGTTTTGCAGAGGAGGACAACCAGATGATCAGGGGTCTGGAAACCAGCCTTATGCGGAATGGTTGAGGGAGCTGGATATGTTTAGCCTGGAGAAGAGGAGACTGAGAGGTGATATGGTCATCATATTTATTTGAAGGACTGTCACATGGAAGATGGCACAAGCATTTTTTTTCCTGCTGCTCCAGAGGGGAAGACCTGAACCAGGTCTTCCCCTCTGGAGCAGCAGAATTACCAGAAAGGAGATTCCAACTAGTCATTAGGAGGAACTTTCTGACATTCAGAACCGTTTGACAGTGGAACAGACTCATGGTGGGCTCTCCTTTTTTGGAGATTTTTAAGCAGAGGTTGGATGTCTGTCTGTCAGGGATGCTTTAACAGTGATTCCTGCATTGAAAGAGGTTAGACAAGATGACCCTTGGGTTCCCTTCCATCTCAACAATTTTAAGATCCTATGAAAATGTCCCAGCAGCTGTGACTCTAGTTCTGTTCGTACCAACACACACAAAGGTCAACAATCCCTATACAAAGAATAATAGACCTAGTTTAATATACATGGAATGGCTTCTAAAATTTACTCTAAATTTGAAAATTGGAGGATTAGACAATAGTAGGTCATGTCATGGTAGATAGAAAGCTGAGCTTCCAAAAAGGAAAAACTCTCCCACTCGTTATTGTTTTTCTTCATCTCTTCTCATCCAAAAATACATTAGAAGAACAAAAAATAAATAGGATGGGGGAACGGCTCTTTAGTGCTCAGTTGGAACTAATGGCCATTTGGGCTTTCTCCAGATTTGACGTTAGCTCCAATTTAACATGAAAAAGCAAGGCTTCGCCCTTAGGAGTTGGTTTCTATGGCACTTGTGAAATAACTGGCTGTTGCTGGCTGTATTTGTCGTGTATATGGAATGAGCTGCGAAAAGAAGATTCTGTTGTCATTCTTTCTACACATCCTTCCCTTCCCCCGTGGCTGTCATATTTAACCTTTGTGTGATTTTACATACCCCCCAACACATCATAATGAAAAACCAGGATGCCATCTCATGGGTGAGTCACATGATAAGCTCCATTTTCTAATGAAATCATGTTTCTGGGAGCCTTCTATAGATATAGTTGCAATCAATGGAGTATTAGGTGGGTCCCATTTGAGGAGTGATGCAAACCTTTCCTGATAATTTGTGTGCTGAAAGAAAACCCAATTAATCATTACATTTACACAATTGTGACATTCATCCATGTGGGTTTCTTGTATTTGGGGAAAAATCACAGTTCCTAAATAGTAACAGGAAAACTCAAAAAGTAAATGCCATTCAGGACACTTTATTCAGTTTTGCTTGGTTTAAGGTATCCAAATGTTTCTTGTCCCTATGTGGAAAATATGATCTACTCAACAGAAGGTGCAGCCACACCTAGTAAAGGCTCCCCCCCGGGGGGGTTAAGTCCAGTGAGAGGCGACTATGGAGTGTAGCACTCATCTTGCTTTCAAGCTGAGGGAGCCGGCATTTGTCCGCAGACAGCTTTCTAGGTCATGTGGCCAGCATGACTAAACCGCTTCTGACTAAACCACTTCTGGCACAACAGGACACCATGACGGAAGCCAGAGCGCACGGAAACGCCATTTACCTTTCTACTGCAGTGGTACCTATTTACCTACTTGCACTGGTGTGCTTTTGAACTGCAGAAGCTGGGACAGAACAATAGGAGCTCACACCGTCACACAGATTGAAACTGCCAACCTTCCGATTGGCAAGTCCAAGAAACTTGGTGGTTTAGACCACAGCGCCACCCGCTCCATTGCTGAATGGGGGCTTAAATACCTGGATTAGATGCAATTTCACCCTGTGATGAATCCAGTCTTCATTCTCATGCATGAATGTGGATATGCATAGCTGTATTGTGTCTTTTAAATGGGGGCATCTGCCATTATAAAGTTTGGTTACAAATTGTATTATGAAGAATAATACATTATCCTCCCACTTCCTTTTAAACCAAAGAGAAACATGACCGATTGTTTAGATGACTGCAATGCTTTTATGGAGCAAAAGGTATTAACGTAAACAAAGTTCAATTATCTTCTCATTCTTCTGCTAGCAAGAAGTTCAGCAGATCAGGATGGAATTAAGTCAGGAGATGATTTTTTAGAAGAACTGAGGCATCAATTAGACCTGCTCCAATCAGTTATATCCTGGTGAGAGAAGGAATATGATAATCTGGGTTAGTTTCCACAATCACAAGTTGACAATTCAATTGTCCTGCCATTCTTCCAAAGCTCTGTACGCTTGATGATAGACATATTATCCCAGTTCATCTCCACACATCTATTAACAAAATCCTTTACCGCAAACCTCAGGGCTCTGCTATTCCATTGAGTTAAAACCAGCTGCCCACTAGTATTCACCAAGTTGCTCAGTTGCCCACATTTAATTCCATCCATGAGTTCATAGACATGTTGAACCTGCACAATCATGTCTGATGTGGTTACACCCAAGGCTACCGAATTTTTCCTTCACATGTTACCACCCAGGTCCAGACTTTAGAAAAGCAACGCAAAATCTAAAAAGGAAGCATTTTGCTCCAGTGATGTAAACATGGCATCATACAGCCTTGGGGTACGGGGCTTATTTGAGTCACACAGTTTGGATCATAATGCTCCCTCTGTATGGGCACTTGGAATAGAATCTTTGCAGAGATAATGGCAGTACAATAGACATTCATTTCCATGAGCATCACATACTTATGGGTGATCAAATAGATTTTGCGGGGGGGGGGGGGAGCCCTTCTGGAGCACCACAAAAGCCTTTTGCACCTAAAAAGAGCTCCGCTGGATGAGGCCGATGGCCCATCAAGTCCAGCATCCTGTTCTCACAGTGGCTGACCAGATGCCTGGGGGAAGTTCGCACGCAAGATTTGAGCACAAGAACAATCTCCCCTCCTGTGGTTTTCAGCAACTGCTATTCAGAAGCATTGCTGCCTCCAAGTGCCATGGTGTCATGTTCTGGCGTGTGCACACTGCACAGTCTCTGTCCACCACCATCACCGCTCTTTGCCACCACAGAGGCCCTGGACCAGTCCAAGGCTCCACTTCGAGGCTTCCACCAAGGCCCGGCGCAGATGCAGGCATACCCCAGAAGCATGTCTGTGGCCGGAGTGTGCTCCAACATAGGCTCTGTGGCAGAAGCCCAGTCACCACTGTGGTGCTGGAGAGCCAGAGGGAAGGTAGTGGGTGACAGGAGCGGCCAGCAGCTGGGAAACCAGAGTGAAAATTTTGGGGGTGGCTGGGCCCCCAGGGCCCCTGGAGATGACGCCATTGCTTGAACGCATACATTGCTTTGGATTTAGAAGGAAATGTATACCTGCCATTTATAATGACTTTCTGCAGCAAAGGGTGTTCGGAGCACATGTCCCGATGAGGACGTAAGGGAAGAGACATCCTGGGAAATTCATGCAGACCCCCTTGTTTTCTGAACAAAGCCAAGGTTTATCAATTTGAGAGGATGCTGCATACAGACAAACAAATAGAAGAAGAACTGGTCATATAACGGCTGTGTCAACATGGCCATTAACCAACCTATCTAATTTCTTTAGAGTTAGAGTTTTTGTAAGTACCCGTATATACTTGAGTATAAGTTGACCCGAATATAAGCCGAGGCACCTAATTTTACCTCAAAAAACTGGGAAAACTTATTGACTCAAGTATAAGTCGGGGGTGGGAAATGCTGCAGCTACTGGTAAATTTCAGAAATAAAAATAAATGCCGTCCTATGCCTTTCCCAGCTGTCGGCGGCAGGGTGGGGGGAGAAGCGGTGAGGAAGGATCCCTTCCTCGGCGCTTCTCCCTCCCCACCGCCTCACACAAAGCAGGCATAGGGCAGGGGATTTATGCTGAAAAAGTAGGCTTATACTCGAGTAAGTACTGTATTTATATCCCAATTGATTGTAAAAACAAACAAACCCTCAAAGCAGTTTATGGAACAAACAGTAAAATCAGGAGGGGAAAAAAACTCCAACCCAGCTTTAAGACATAAGTATGTTAAATCACTAAAACAAATTAAAATTATTTCAACTTTCTAAGCATCTGTGCAGGCTAGTCAAAGAATGTTTTTTTGCAGGCGCCAAAAAGGTGCCTACTTGCTTTCAATAGGCAGGGAGTTCCAAAGTGCAACTGAGTTCTTACAAGTGTGGAATGGGTATTATGGGGCACCCGGAGTAGTGCCAATTCCGCCAATCGAAGTGGCTGAGTGGGAACGTGTGGAGCAAGGCAATCTCACAAGTAAAGTGGCCCCAAGCTGTTAAGGGCTTTATATGCTAATTGTAACACCTTAACTTGGCCCGGCAGGAAATTGGCAACAGAGCACAGGTGCCCTATGCTGACAAGGCCTCACTCCTGTCAATAATTGTTCTGCAGCAATCTGCACCAATTGCAACTTCTGGGTCAAGTGCAAGGGAAGCCCACATAACACACATTGCAATAAGCCATTCATAGGAGCCAACTCCTTAGGGGCTGACGGGTCTTTGTCGTCGTCCCCGTAAAATATTTGAGGGGGCTGAGCCCTTCCAATGCAGGCCCTCCAAGTGTCCTTATTTTCCAGGGGTGTCCCTGATTTAGAGACGCCATTGTGGTTCCTAATTTGATCCCAAAACGTCCCTCATACCTGGCCTTCGACTCTCCGGCCTTCTACTCACCTTGAGAAACGAAGAGTAGAAGGAGTGAAAACACAAAGAGGCTGGAGAAGGCCTTCATCTTTTCCACACACTGTCTTGTGTCCCTCAAGATCTTCCTAAAGGAGATGACAGCAGGCAAGACTGGAGAGTTCTGCAGTCACTCTGTATTTATTGGAGAGATTGCGATTGTGAAATAGTAAATGCTGTGACGTTTGAGATGCTTGAGAACTATGTGTCAGTCAAGTATTTCATGAAGCTGATTGCAGCAAGGACTTCATTTTACAAGAATACAAAGAATAATAGATCTAGTACGGTAGACTCTAAATGGAGTTGCCTCTAAAATTGATGCTAAATTCGCAAATTGGAGGATTAAACAATAGGACACCATATCATGGTAGACAGGCAGCTGAGCTTCCAAAAAGGAAAGACTTTCCCACTAGTTATTATTTGTCTTCATCTCATCTCATCCAAAAATGCATTGGAAAAAGAAAAAATAAGAAGGATGCAAGTGGTCTTCCTCGATTATAATGGGACTACACTGTAACTATATTGTACTGCAATCCTGTCCAGTTACCTGAGAGTGGTGGTTCATCTACACTCCTTCTTGTCCCTCTGCTTTCCCCCAGAGAAAAGCACTCTTTAGTGCTCAGTTGGAATAAATGGTCATTTGGGTTTTCTCCAGATTTGACGTTTGCTCAAATTTAGCACTAAGAAGCAGGTGTCCCCTGGGAAAGGAGTGGCATAAGCAATCACTGCCAGTTCAGACTCCATGAGTGTATATGTGAAATTCATATTTTTAAAGGCCAACATTCACTTGTTCCCCTTGAATTGCATTTGCCATTTTACTCCCCATTGACTCAGTATGGAGAGGTCCTTTTGCAGCTCTTCACAATCACACAGTCAGTGTGGTGTAGTGGTTAAGAGTGGTAGACTCATAATCTGGGGAACCGGGTTTGCATCTCCGCTCCTCCACATGCAGCTACTGGGTGACCTTGGGCTAGTCAAACTTCTCTGAAGTCTCTCAGCCCCACTCACCTCACAGAGTGTTTGTTGTAGGGGAGGAAGGGAAAGGAGAATGTTGGCCACTTTGAGACTCCTTCGGGTAGTGATAAAGCGGGATATCAAATCCAAACTCTTCTTCTTCTTTTTGCGTTATACGTAGAGCTGCCTCTGAAAACGGTTTTGAATATTCAGCTAGTGCAGAATTCAGTGGTCAGGTTGGTCACCGGAACAAGACGGTCTGAGCATATTACACCGATCCTGGTCCGACTGCACTGGCTACCAATGAGTTTCCGGGCGCAATTCAAAGTGCTGGTTTTGACCTATAAAACCTTAAACGGTTCAGGACCGCAATACCTCAAGAACTGCCCCTTTCCATATGAACCTCCCCTAACCCTGAGATCATTCTCTGAGGCCCTCTCCATGTGCCTCTTCCTCGAGAGGTCCGGAGGGTGGCAACACTCTGCAGTGGCTCCCTGTCTGTGGCATGTTCTCCCCTGGGAAGTTCACCTGGCACCTTCATTACGCACCTTTAGGTGCCAGGCAAAAATGTTCCTTTTACCCAGGCCTTTGGTTGATCTGTTTGACATTTTATACCCTTTTAACATTATACATTTAACATAACATAACATATATAACATTTAACATTTTGTAACATTATACAGGAGGCAGCAAAGAAAACCATCCAACTGAAAAGGGAATGCAAGAAAGCAAAGTGGCTGTCCAACAAGGCCTTACAAATAGCGGAGAAGAGAAGGCAAGCAAAATGCGAGGGAGAAAGGGAAAGATACAGGAAATTGAATGCAGATTTCCAAAAAAAATAGCAAGAAGAGACAAGAGAGCCTTCTTAAACGAGCAATGCAAAGAAATAGAGGAAAACAATAGAATGGGGGAAACCAGAGATCTGTTCAAGAAAACTGGAGATATGAAAGGAACATTTGGTACAAAGCTTACCATAATACAGGACAAAAGTGGAAAGGACCTAACAGAAGCAGAAAACATCAAAGAAGAGGTGGCAAGAATACATAGAGGAATTATACCAGAAAGATATGGAGGTCTCATACACCCCAGATAATTTAGTTGCTGACCTTGAGCCAGACATCCTGGAGAGTTTTTCTGGCCCATGGAGGACCATTCTGGATAGTTGGCCTTGGTGAAGATTTGACGTTTTCTCCCCCCAAACAAGTTTTTGATATGTGCTTCCATTGAAATGAGGCTGAATTTTAAGTTGTATTTTAATCCTGTTTTTAAGTTGTATTTTAATCAATTGTTTTTATACCTGATGTTAGCCACCCTGAGCCCGGTCTTAGCAGGGGAGGACGGGGTATAAATAAATAAATATATTATTATTATTATTATTATTATTATTATTATTATTATTATTATTATTACAGCAGAGACATCACCTTGCCGACAAAGGTCTGTATAGTTAAACTATGGTTTTTCCAGTAGTGATGTATGGAAGTCAGAGCTGGACCATAAAGACTCCAAGTATAGAGTGGTATATAAACTCAGTAAACAACAACAACAACAACAACAACAACAACAACAACAACAACAATTTACTACCAGCAATCTTGGCCACCTTACTGTTCACGACTAACTCAAGATAATTGATGAACAAGTTTAAAAGCACAGTGTTTTGCAACTTTTAAAATGTTAACTTAATAGAAGTATTTTCTCACTTTACGATGGCCTGTTATCCTCTTCAGCCGAAGATAAAGATTTCATTGCATTCCTTATATATGGAAGAAATTAACTCACCAAGGAAAACCCCATGTGAGCAGAATGTTTTGGATTCCTTGCCTCCGGCTTATTTGCTTTGCAGATGGATCAGAGATTTGGCTGTCAGTGATCTCATCTTTTTTCCCCCATAAAAGGAAAGCAACTTCGTTTCTGAAACAAATTGAGGCTATTGTCCATAACAAACTGGTAACAATGCAGAAATAAAAACCACAATATAAATGCGGGGTAAATTGAAATGCTCCATTGGCATGTGTAAATAAAGTACTCAGATAAAATGCAGAGTCTTTGGGACATAAAAAATAAGGGGGGTGGGATTTGAACATAAGAAAAGTCATGCAGGACAAGGCTGATCTATTGCAGCACCCTGTTCTTGCAATGGTCAACCTTTGGGAAGTTTACAAGTCTGACAGCACTTTCTCCATTTGCAATTTGGGACAAGCATTCAGAGCCATATTGTCTCCAACAGTGGAGAGCTCTCAATTGTGGGGTGCCTCAGGATTCCATCCTGTCCCCCATGCTTTTCAACATCTACATGAAGCCGCTGGGAGAGATCATCAGGGGGTTTGGGCTGGGTGTTCATCAGTATGCGGATGATACCCAGCTCTACCTCTCTTTCAAATCGGAACCAGTGAAGGCAGTGAAGGTCCTGTGTGAGTGCCTGGAGGTGGTTGGAGGATAGATGGTGGCTAACGAATTGAGGTCGAATCCTGACAAGTCAGAAGTACTGTTTAGGGGGGACAGGGGGTGGGCGGGTGTAGAGGACTCCCTGGTCCTGAATGGGGTAACTGTGCCCCTGAAGGACTAGGTTTACAGTCTGGGAGTCATTTTGGACTCACAGCTGTCCATGGAGGTGTAGGTCAATTCTGTTTCCAGGGCAGCTGTCTACCAGCTCCATCTAGTACGCAGGCTGAGAGCCTTCCTGCCCACAGACTTCCTATCTGGCTGCTATGGAGAATGGTTGTCCCCATACCAGCGGAGCCTTTCTGTGCGGCTAATTGAGGATAATATGACAGTAATTATCCTCCCCCCAAAAATCCAGGGCTGGGGGGGGCTGCTTCACCCACAGATCGTCTGATACCTGCTGCCCGTTCTGAAGGAAAGTGGGGGGCAGGGGGCACTGGGTGCATTGCACAGTGCATTTTGGCAACTTTCCAAAGCTGTCACCATGAGCAGTGGCCACCTGTTTTTTAAGATAAAATTCGGACTTAAGTAAGAGGCATGCTCTGAACTGGGGGAGATAAACTACTCTGCTTACTGATTCAGCCACTGGGTGCCAAGGATTCGACCTGGAGAAGGACTTCAATTATCTGTATGTTGGTGGAGGTGAGCCTCTATGATTTTCTCTTGATATAATAATAATAATAATAATAATAATAATAATAATAATAATAATAATATATTATTTATACCCCGCCCATCTGGCCGGGTCTCCCCAGCCACTCTGGGCGGCTTCCAACAGAAGAATAAAACACAATAATCTATTAAACATTAAAAGCCTCCCTGAACAGGGCTGCCTTCAGATGTCTTCTAAAAGTCTGGTAGTTGTTTTCCTTTTTGAGATCTGTTGGGAGGGCGTTCCACAGGGTAGGCGCCACCACAGAGAAGGCCCTCTGCCTAGTTCCCTGCAACTTGGCTTCTCGCAATGAGGGAACCGCCAGAAGGCCCTCGGTGCTGGACCTCAGTGTCCGGGCAGAACGATGGAGGTGGAGACGCTCCTTCAGGTATACTGGACCGAGGCCGTTTAGGGCTTTAAAGGTCAGCACCAACACTTTGAATTGTGCTCGGAAACGTACTGGGAGCCAATGTAGATCTTTCAAGACCGGTGTTATGTGGTCTTGGCGGCCGCTCCCAGTCACCAGTCTAGCTGCCGCATTCTTGATTAGTTGTAGTTTCCGAGTCACCTTCAAAGGTAGCCCACGTAGAGCGCATTGCAGTAGTCCAAGCGGGAGATAACAAGAGCATGCACCACTCTGGCTAGACAGTCTGCAGGCAGGTAGGGTCTCAGCCTGCGTACCAGATGGAGCTGATAGACAGCTGCCCTGGACACAGAATTGACTTGCGCCTCCATGGACAGTTGTGAGTCCAAAATGACTCCCAGGCTGCGCACCTGGTCTTTCAGGGGCACAGTTACCCCATTCAGAACCAGGGAATCCTCCACACCTGCCCGCCTCCTGTCCCCCACGAACAGTACTTCTGTCTTGTCAGGATTCAATCTCAATCTGTTAGCCGCCATCCATCCTCCAACCGCCTCCAGGCACTCACACAGGACCTTCACTGCCTTCACTGGTTCTGATTTGAAAGAGAGGTAGAGCTGGGTATCATCCGCATACTGATGAACACCCAGCCCAAACCCCCTGATGATCTCTCCCAGCGACTGCATGTAGATATTAAAAAGCATGGGGGAGAGGACAGAACCCTGAGGCACCCCACAAGTGAGAGCCCAGGGGTCTGAGCACTCACCCCCCACCACCACTTTCTGAACACGGCCCAGGAGGAAGGAGCAGAACCACTGTATAACAGTGCCCCCAGCTCCCAACCCCTCTAGACGGTCCAGAAGGATTTTTATGGTCGATGGTGTCAAAAGCCGCTGAGAGATCCAGCAGGACTAGGAAGCAGCTCTCACCTTTGTCTCTAGTCCGCCGGAGATCATCAACCAGTGCGACCAGGCCGTTTCAGTCCCATGATGAGGCCAGAGTGGTGCATGCTCTAGTTATCTCTCGCTTGGACTACTGCAATGCACTCTATGTGGGGCTACCTTTGAAGGTGACCCAGAAACTACAACTAACCCAGAATGCGGCAGCTAGACTGGTGACTGGGAGCAGCCGCCGAGACCATATAACACCGGTCCTGAAAGACCTACATTGGCTCCCAGTACGTTTCCGAGCACAATTCAAAGTGTTGGTGCTGACCTTTAAAGCCCTAAACGGCCTCGGTCCAGTATACCTGAAGGAGCGTCTCCACCCCCATCGTTCTGCCCGGACACTGAGGTCCAGCGCCGAGGGCCTTCTGGTGGTTCCCTCGCTACGAGAAGCCAAGTTACAGGGAACCAGACAGAGGGCCTTCTCGGTAGTGGCACCCACCCTGTGGAATGCCCTCCCACCAGAGGTCAAAGAGAACCAGAATTACCAGACCTTTAGAAGGCATCTCAAGGCAGCCCTGTTTAGGGAAGCATTTAATGTTTGATGGATTTCTGTATTTTAATATTTTGTTGGAAGCCGCCCAGAGTGGCTTGGGGAACCCGGCCAGATGGGCAGGGTATAAATAAATTATTATTATTATTATTATTATTATTATTATGGAATGACAATAAGAATTTACGATGGGAGCTATGGCGTTTTTACTGAAGCATCAGCTTGTTAATAGCTGGAACAAGGGAATTTTGGATATCGGCCAGTGCTAATGGCGGAAGGCGACATCTCCCTCTGTCTTGCATGTGGAGAGTTTGATAATGCAGGTGCAACAATGAGTGTTGGCGAGACTCTTATGTGCTCCTTCCAGACCTTGAAACCAGCCAAGAATATTCTTGAAACAAGAATAAGGGGAAATATGGCCAGTTCAGTGGACCATATTTGAACCCCAGTGGGCACCCGATCACTCCACCACGCAACTCTGCCAAAGCCAAGAAATAACTAACCCTGCCTGCCCCCCTAGCTGTAGGTGTGGGGCCCAGGCTGTCTTGTGTAACAGTTACACTGTACAGCAGCTGCTTACCTCCCCAGCGCCCAGCCCGGTAATTTCTGTTCCCTGGGATTGGGGGTGTCTTTATTTTGGGGGGTATTATTGATTGATTTTTTTTTTGCCAACTTTGTCCTGATGTGTGCTCCTCCCCTTACCCCCATGGGGGGGGGGTTACTACATCTTTTGAATAAACACTAAGAATTGCCTTTGTGCAGAAAGTGAAAGTGGCGTTGATGAGAACGTTGGATTACAACAGGACAATAAAGTAGAAGAAAATTAAAATATTTCACACAGAACTACAAAGGACTAACCTGCTTGTTAAATGGACTCAGAGGCTGTTAAAAATAAATGAAGGATCAACATCGGATACGTTTATCGGGACTATTGGGACTAATTAAGAAATGCAGTACAATATTAAACCATTACTCCCTGAACTTCAGAGCATGGGAAGTCACCTAAAGGTATATAATTTGGCATGATTATTTGGCTGTTTTGTTGTATTATAATTTGGAATGATTTACTGGGTTTTTCTTGGATTGTTAAATTGGAAAACTTAGTAAATATATATTGGTATATATATTTTAAGAGACCCTACCTGCCTGCAGACTGTCTTGCTGGAGTGGTGAATGCTCTGAAGTTATCTCCTGCTTGGACTACTGCAATGTGGGGCTACCTTTGAAGGTGACCTGGAAACTACAATTAAACCAAAATGCGGGAGCTATACTGGTGACTGGGAGTGGCCACCAAGACCATATAATACTCGTCCTGAAAGACCTAGATTGGCTCCCAGTACATTTCTGAGCACAATTCAAAGTGTTGGTGCTCACCTTTAAAGCCCTAAACAGCCTCGGCCCAGTATTCCTGAAGGAGCGTCTTCACTCCCATCATTCAGCCCAGACACTGAGGTCAAGCGGCGAGGGCCTTCTGGCGATTCCCTCACTGTGAGAAGTGAGGTTGCAGGGAAGCAGGCAGAGGTCCTTCTCGGTGGTGGTGCCCACCCTGTGGAACCCTTGCATCATATTAAGGAAATAAACAACTATCTGACTTTTAGAAGACATTTAGGGAATTTCTTAATGTTTGATCTTTAATCATGTTCTTAATATTTTGTTGGGAGCCACCCAGAGTGGCTGGGGAAACCGAGCCAGATGGTGGGTTATAAATAAACTATTATTATTATTATTATTATTATTAAAACCTTTCCTGATAATTTGTGTGCTGAAAGAAAACCCAAATAATCATTACATTTGCAGAATTGTGACATTCATCCATGTGGGTTTCTTTTTTTGGGGGGGGGGGAACCCACTTCCTGAATAGTACCAAAAAAATCTCAAAATGTAAATGCCATTTGGGAACTTTATTCATTTCTGTTTGGTTTAAGGTACCCAAATGTTTCTTGTCCCTATGTAGAAAATAGGATCCACTCAACAGAAGGTGCAGCCACACCTAGTAAAGGATCCCCCGCCAGGGTGCAGCACTCATCTTGCTTTCAAGTCGAGGAACTGGCATTTGTCCGCAGACAGCTTTCCAGGTCATGTGGCCAGCATGACTTAACCGCTTCTGGCACCACGGGACGCCATGACGGAAGTTAGAGTGCACGGGAAAAAACATGTACTTTCCCACGGCAGCAGTATCAATTTATCTACTTACACTGGTTTGCTTTTGGACTGCTAGGTTGGCAGGAGGTGGGACAGAGCAACGGGAGCTTACCCTGTCGTGGGGATTCGTACTCTCGTGATCAGCGAGAGGCTCAGTGGTTTAGACCAGAGCACCCTCCACTCCATTGCTGGATGGGGACCTAAATCGGTGGATTAGATGCAGTGTTACCCTGTGATGAATCCAGTCTTCATTCTCATGCATGAATGTGGATATGCATAGCTGTATTGTGTCTTTTAAATGGGGGCATCTGCCATTTTAAAGTTTGGTTACAAATTGTGTTATGAAGAATAATACATTCTCCTCCCACCTCCTTTTAACCCAAAGAGGAACATGATCAATTGTTTAGATGACTGAAATGCTTTTATTGAGAAAGAGTACTAAAGCAGACAAGGTTCATATAGTTAAAGCTATGGTTTCCCCAGTAGTGATGTATGGAAGTGAGAGCTGGACCATAAAGAAGGCTGATCGGCGAAGAATGGATGCTTTTGAATTATGGTGCTGGAGGAGACTCTTGAGAGTCCCATGGACTGCAAGAAGATCAAACCTATCCATTCTGAAGGAAATCAGCCCTGAGTGCTCACTGGAAGGACAGATCCTGAAGCTGAGGCTCCATTGCTTTGGCCACCTCATGAGAAGAGAAGACTCCCTGGAAAAGACCCTGATGTTGGGAAAGATTGAGGGCACAAGGAGAAGGGGATGATAGAGGACGAGATGGTTGGACAGTGTTCTCGAAGCTACGAACATGAGTCTGACCAAACTGCGGGAGGCAGTGGAAGACAGGAGTGCCTGGCATTCTCTGGTCCATGGGGTCACGAAGAGTCAGACACGACTAAACATCTAAAGCAGTCAAGAAGTTCAGCAGGTCAGGATGGAATTAAGTCAGAAGATGATTTTTGTTTAGCAGAACTGAGGCATCGATTAGACCTGCTCCAATCAGTTATATCCTGGTGAGAGAAGGAATATGATAATCTGGGTTAGTGTCCACAATCACAAGTTGACAATTCAATTGTCCTGCCATTGTTCCAAAGCTTTGTACACTTGATGATAGACATATCACCCCAGTTCATCTCCACACATCTATTAACAAAATCCTTTACCGCAAACTTCAGACCTCTGCTCCTCCATAGAAGAACTTCAGCAAAGGGATTCAGTATTACTACAGGACATGGTCTGCAGAAAAGGGGTTTGTGCGGCTTCTGCCTGGTGCCCACAGGACATGTTGAACCTGCACAATCATGTCCAGAACCACAATGGGAAGATAATCCTCCTTTGTGTATGGACACTTGGAACAGAATCTTTGCAGAGATAATGGCAATACAATAGATATTCATTTCCATGAGCATCACCTACTTATGGGTGATTAAACAGGTTTTGCGGGGGGGCTTTCTGGAGCACCACCGGGACGCAGGTGGCGCTGTGGGTTAAACCACAGAGCCTAGGGCTTGCCGATCAGAAGGTTGGCAGTTCGAATCCCCATAATGGGGTGAGCTGCCGTTGTTCGGTCCCAGCTCCTGCCAACCTAGCAGTTCGAAAGCACGAAGTGCAAGTCGATAAATAGGAACCGCTCCGGCAGGAAGGTAAACGGCATTTCTGTGCCAGAAGTGGCTTAGTCATACTGGCCACATGACCCGGAAGCTGTACACTGGCTCCCTCGGCCAATAAAGCGAGATGAGCACCGCAACCCCGTCGTTGTCCGCGACTGGACCTAATGGTCAGGGGTCCCTTTACCTTTCTGGAGCACCACAAAGGCCTGTTGCACCTAAGAAGAGGTCTGCTGGGTGAGGCCGATGGCCCATCAAGTCCAGCATCCTGTTCTCAGAGTGGCTGACCAGATGCCTGGGGGAAGTTCACACACATGATTTGAGCAGAAGAACATTCTCCCCTCCTTCTATTCAGAAGCATCGCTGCCTCCAAGTGCCATGGTGTCATATTGTGGCATTTGCACACTGCACACTCTCCATCCACCACCATCACTGCTCTCTGGCACTGCAGAGGCCTTGGACCAGTCCAAGGCTTCACTGTGAGGCCTCCAACAAGGCCTGGTGCACCCCGGAAGGATGTCTGTGGCCAAAGCGTGCCACAACAGAGGCCCCGCGGCTGAGTCCCAGTTGCCACCGTGGTGCCGGAGAGCCACAGGGAAGGCAGCGTATGGTGGCAGCGGCCAGCAGCTGGGAACCCACAGTGGAAACTTTGTGGGTGGCTGGGCCCCTAGGGCCCCTGGAGATGACACCATTGCTTGAACGCATACATTGCTTTGGATTTATCAGGAAATGCATACTTGCCATTTATTTCTTTTGGCAGCAATGGGTGTCCGCATCACATTTCCCAATGGGTTTGTAAGGCAACAGACATTCTTTTAAAGTCATGCATATCCCCTTTTGTTTTGAACATTGCCAAGGTTTTTCTATTTTTTCAGAGGATGCTGCATACAGACAAAACAAATGGAAGAAGAACTGGTCAGATAACATAGCCATTAACCAACATATCTAATTCCTTTAGAGTTCGCTAAGTGTAATGAATTTCATAAAATTTATATGCCACTAGATTGTAAAAACAAACAAACCCTCAAAGCGGTTTACAACACCCCCCCCCCCAGAAAAAATAAGAAAAAAATATCACCCTACTTTAAGACGCACATAAGTTAAAGCACTAAAACAAATTAAAATTGCTTTCACTTTCTAAGCATTTGTGCAGGCTAGTCAAAACAAGAATGTTTTTAGCAGGCGCTGAAAAGACTGCTTGGTTTCAATAGGAAGCGAGTTTCAAAATGCAGGTGCTGCCCCACTAAACAATTGATGTGGGGCAAGGCAATCTCGCAAGTAAAGCGGCCCCAAGCTGTTAAGGGCTTTATACAAAGCGGAGCAATATTGTCCCTCGTACCAAGCCTTCGACTCACCTGGAGAAATGAAGAGTAGAAGTAAGGAAAGCAGGAAGAGGCTGGAGAAAGCCTTCATGGTTTCCACACACTGTCTTGTGCGCCTTAAGATCTTCTCAAGGGAGATCACAGCAGGTGAGACTGGAGAGATCTGCTGTCACTCTGTATTTATTGGAGAGTTTGTCATTGCGGAATAGTAGACGATGTGACGTTTGAGATGCTTGAGAAACGTGTCAGTGAAATATGTCATGAAGCTGATTGCAGCAAGGGACTGCTGGTTTTTTCTTTAATAAAAAAAAAACTTCATACTTTGCATAGTGTGAGCAATATTCACCAAGGCTTTAAGATAGGCCAAGTTCTAATTTTATTTTACAAGAGCAGAACTGAGGGTTGGAGAAAAGCAATGTGCCAAAAGAAACCTCCACCAAAAATGCAATAATTATTAAAACTAGTATTATTTATGCTCTTTACCTCACTTGAGTCTTCTAGGTATTCAAAGGAGCTCAGCATGGGATAATCTTTTTCACTCCTTGCCGTCAATCTATTCTTCCTTGGGGGGGTATTATGAGGTGAGTGATGTGAAAAATCATGAAGAAATGTGAGCCCTGAAAGTACTGTAAAAATTGTGACAAGTCACATTTCTTAGGCACACAAAATACAGATACAGTGGTACCTCTAGTTGCGGACATGATCCGTTCCAGGGTGCTGTTCGCACCCTGAAAAGTCTGCAACTAGAGCAGCACTTCTGCGTAAGCGTGGAGTGCAATAGAGTGCTTCTGTGCATGCGTAAAGCGTGCAGAATGCTTCTGCGCATGCGCAGCGTTCACAAGCCGAAAGGACGCAACATGAACCTAACGCAACACGAGGTATGACTGTACAGGTTTTCATTCTCTGCCTCCCAAGATACAGTGGTAACTCGACATCCGAATGACTCAACAACCGAATTTTTCAACTTACGAATGGGGGTAATGGCCGCACGCTTACAAATGTCTCGACATCCGGGAAAAAACTGTGGCGGTTTTAGATAGGGATTTTTCGACTTACAAATTTTTAGATAGGGTTGCTTCGACTTACGAATTTTTCCATTTCCAATGCATTCCTATGGGAAATCGCGTTTTCAATGGCGTTTTTTCGACTTACAAATTTTTATGAAGGTGCCTTCAGAACGGATTAAATTCGTAAGTCGAGGCACCACTGTAGTAGGCTTTTCTGTAGCTAGATTGACAATTCTAAAGATGCTTTGTGGTGTGGTCTTAAATGGAACTATTGTCAAATGCTACTCCACTCCACTTAATTTCCCCCAATATAATTTGCCAAAATGAAGTACAGTAATGATCACTGATGAATACAGCAAGCAATAGAATGGACTCCCACGGGAGGTTGTGGACTCTCCTTCCTTGGAGGTTTTTAAGCAGAGGTTGGATGGTCATCTGTCATGGATGCTTTAGCAGAGATTCCTGCATCACAAAGGGTTGGACTAGATGACCCTTGGACCCTTCCAACTCTACGATTCTATGATGGAAATCGAAGACCATGGTATTATAATGCATAGATGTATGGTGTGAATATGGCTCAAGCCTGCTGCTAACTGCCTTGAGGTTCCTATGACTTAGTTGAATTCCTGACAGTAAGAGCTGTTCAGCAGTGGAATTTGCTACCAAGGAGTGTGGTGGAGTCTCCTTCTTTGGAGGTCTTTCAGCAGAGGCTTGACAGGCATATGTCAAGAATGCTTTGATGGCGTTTCCTGCTTGGCAGGGGGTTGGCTCGGATGGCCCTTGTGGTCTCTTCCAACTCTATGATTCTATTAATCATGTTGGTGAATGATTTCTGATACTTTGAATTACCATGATTTTATTGAATTGCATTAATCATTTTGCTGAATTTATTATTTGCCTCATTTATGTGCCATCGTGTTTGCTAGTGTTGTGATAGCAATGTTTGTTGTTTTTTTAATGCTGCTGTGAATGCGGTGAGCTGCTTTGAACTTGGCATTTATTGCGGGGCACAAATATTAAATCAAATCAAATACCCAAAATTTTAATTAAAATGAAGAAATCCACCCTACTTCCACTGTGAAGTTGGGGTGGTTTTTGTTTTTTTGAAACAGACATGGACTCAGTGAGGCTCAGCAGACTTTGCCCACACAAAACTAATGTTTGGCCCAGAAATAGGAAGCTAGACGAGGCCTGCTTTCTCAAAATACAGTGCTGTGCCTCTCTTTCTCGACAAAAATAAATATCTCAGCGCATTTCTCAGTGAAATAAATAAATTGACCCATGACCCCCCCCCACCTAAGCAGCATATTTGAAATTTCATTGCCCCCTCTGATTCTTTGCTCTTCAGATTTGAGTTGTAAATTTAAAGTCACCAGGTCATCTTTGAGGTCTATAAAAGCAATTCCTCGTGCAACTTTGGTTTTGAAATATAGGTGTGTACAGGGCAATGAGAAGATTCTGGTTCTACAGGTTGACCTGTATTTTAGATAAATGTTAGTTCTCAAGTGGCTGTGGGCTGCAGAGTGCATCGTGTATATAGGACTTTAACAAAAGGTTTACCTCTACCATATATAGGACATATATAAGATGCAAGATAGGCAAGAATAAAGATGGATAAATCTTAATCTCAGGGTTGTGGGTTCGAGCCCCAGGTTGGGCAAAAGATTCCTGCATTGCAGAAAAGAACCTTGTTTCTCACCCTACGATTCTATAATTATTTGGGCTTATTTCTAACTCTACAATTTTGATTATTTGGGTTTTCTTTCTGTACACGAATTATTTGGCTGGCAAACGTCAACATAAAACATGTTCAAACTATTGCAATTGTCTGTGCTGCTTATCAAGCTGGCATAACTGTTGAATTTGCTGAAAGATAAATATTCCTGGGGCCATCCAATGCAGGATTCAGGAAAGACAAAAGAAAAGGATCTCAGGACATACATAAACTATGGCAATTGCTCCCATAAGACGTGGAGATGGCTGCCAACTTGAAAGGGTTTCAAAGAGCATAAAGACAGAACAAAAACCATGTAAATCCTATTCTCCAAAAGCAGATTTAGATGCAGAATTGGGTAAGAGTACAATGCAAAGTGCTGCTAAGATATCTACAAGAACAGAATGCAACTTTACTCTCACATTAAGTATGAATACGCAATGAAATATTTTTGAAATTTGCAACAAAATTGTATGTTACAAATTCCTCGACCACTGAAGATGGTCATATGATCTTAAAGTCAAGACACCCTTCTGGATTCTTGAGATCACATATTCTTGTACTTCAGAAATGCAATTCATAACTTTTAAAAAGCATTAAGACAAATACATGGAGAATATGGCTAGCAGCAGCTACCAGCCAAGCTGACGATGACGACAACAACAACAACAACAACAACAACAATTTATTTATTTATTTATTTATTTATTTATTTATTTATACCCCACCCACCTGGCTGGGTTTCCTGAGCCACACTGAGCTGCTTACAACATAATAATAATAATAATAATAATAATAATAATAATAATAATAGCAATAAAAGATCAAACATTTAAAACTTCCCTAAACAGGGCTGTCTTAAGATGTCTTCTAAAAGTTAGATAGTTGTTTATTTCCCTGACACTTGATGGGAGGGGGTTCCACAGGGCAAGTGCCACTACTGAGAAGGCTATCTGCCTGGTTCCTTGTAACCTCACTTCTTCTAGGGAGGGAACCAACAGAAGGCCCTTGGAGATGGACCTCAGGCTGAACGATGGTGATGGAGAGGCTCCTTCAGGTATACTGGGCCGAGGCCATTTAGGGCTTTAAAGGTCAGCACAAACACTTTGAATTGTTCTCGGAAACGTACTGGGAGCCACTGTAGGTCTTTCTGGACCGGTGTTATCTGGTCTCGGTGGCCACTCCCAGTCACCAGTCAAGCTGCCACATTCTGGATTAGTTGCAGTTTCCGGGTCACCTTTAAAGGTAGCCCCATGTAGAGCACATTGCAGTAGTTCAAGTTGGAGATAACCAGAGCATGCACCACTCTGGCAAGACAGTCTGCAGGCAGGTAAGGTCTCAGCCTGTGTACAGATGGAGCTGATAGACAGCTGCCTTGGACACAGAATTGACCTGATCCTCCATGGACAGCTGTGAGTCCAAAATTACTCCCAGGCTGCGTACCTGGTCCTTCAGGGGCACAGTGACCCCATTCAGGACCAGGGAGTCTCCCACCCCCACCCACCCCCTGTCTCACAAAAACAGTACTTCTGTCTTTTCAGGATTCAACCTCAATCCGTTAGCTATCATCCATCCTCCAACCGCCTCCAGGCACTCACACAGGACTTTCACTGTCTTCACTGGTTATGATTTGAAAGAGAGATAGAGCTGGGTATCATCCACATACTCATGAACACCCAGCCCAAACTCCCTGATGATCTCTCCCAGCGGCTTCATGTAGATGTTGAAAAGCATGGGGGACAGGATGGAATCCTGAGGCACCCCACAGTGACAGCTCTCCACTGATGGAGACAATATGGCTGTGAATGCTTGTCCCAAATTGCAAATGGGGAGAGTGCTGTCAAACTTGTGAACTTCCCAAAGGTTGACCGTTGTAAGAACAGGGTGCTGCAATAGATCAGCCTTGTCCTGCATGACTTTTCTTATGTTCAAATCCCACCCTCCTTATTTTTATGTCCCAAAGACTCTGCATTTTATCTGAGTACTTTATTTACACATGCCAATGGAGCATTTCAATTTACCCCGCATTTACATTGTGGTTTTTATTTCTGCATTGTTACCAGTTTGTTATGGACAATAGCCTCAATTTGTTTCAGAAACGAAGTTGCTTTCCTTTGGGGGGGGGCAAAAAGATGCGGTCACTCACAGCGCAAATTTCTGATCCATCTGTAAAGCAAATAAGCCAGAGGCAAGGAATCTAAAACATTCTGCTCACATGGGGTTTTCCTTGGTGAGTTAATTTCTTCCATATATAAGGAATGCAATGAAATCTTTATCTTCGGCTGAAGATGATAACAGGCCATCGTAAAGTGAGAAAATACTTCTCTTAAGTTAACATTTTAAAAGTTGCAAAACACTGTTTAAAATGTAAATGTTATAAATCAGCCCAGTTCAGCTACAAGAGCACACAGCAAACTGGATATGTGTGTTTAGGCCTGAAGCCACACCCCCTTTGAGAAGGAAGAAAAAGAAAATTAACTGTATATCCAGGCTCCTCTGAACCTTCCCAAAATGTCATTGTGACATTGACAGTTTTATTTCCATCCCTTCCAAATGATATCTAGCATTCCTTTTTCACAGCTGCTGCATACTGGATTGAAATCTCCAGGTTCTTGTTCCTGAGCAAACACTGCCAGTTCAGACTCCATGAGTGTATATGCAAAATTCATATATTTTTAAAGTCAATATACACTTGTTCCCCTTGAATTGCATTTGCCATTTTACTCCCCATTTGCTCAGTATGGAGAAATCCTTTTGCAGCTCTTCACAAACTCTTTTTGCGTAGGGCTGCCTCTGAAGACGGTTTTGAATCTTCAGCTGGTGCAGGATTCAGTGGCCAGGTTGCTCACTGGAGCAAGACGGTCTGAGCATATTACACTAATCCTGGTCCGACTGTACTGGCTACCAATGAGTTTCCAGGCGCAATTCAAAGTGCTGGTTTTGACCTATAAAGCCTTAAATAGCTCAGGACTGCAATACGTCAAGCACTGCCTTTTTCCATATGAACCTACCCGGGCCCTGAGATCACTTTCTTAGGCCCTCCTTCATGTGCCACCTCCTTGTGAGGTCCGGAGGGTGGCTACATGAGATCGGGGCCTTCTCTGCAGTGGCTCCCTGTCTGTGGCATGTTCTCCCCAAGGAAGTTCATCTGGCACCTTCATTATGCTGTTTTAGGCGCCAGGCAAAAATGTTTCTTTTTTACCAGCCCTTTGATTGATCTGTTTGACATCCTATACCCTTTTAAAACGTGGTTCGTTTCTGGAGGGGTGTTATTGGGTTGTTATTTTTAGTCTGATTATATATGTTGTGATAGTTTCTGAGACTCCAAGTAATGTTGTTGTTGTTTAGTCGTTTAGTCGTGTCCGACTCTTCGTGACCCCATGGACCAGAGCACGCCAGGCACTCCTGTCTTCCACTGCCTCCCGCAGTTTGGTCAGACTCATGTTCGTAGCTTCGAGAACACTGTCCAACCATCTCATCCTCTGTCGCCCCCTTCTCCTTGTGCCCTCCACCTTTCCCAACATCAGGGTCTTTTCCAGAGAGTCTTCTCTTCTCATGAGGTGGCCAAAGTATTGGAGCCTCAGCTTCAGGATCTGTCCTTCCAGTGAGCACTCGGGCCTGATTTCCTTCAGAATGGATAGGTTTGATCTTCTTGCAGTCCATGGGACTCTCAAGAGTCTCCTCCAGCACCATAGACTCCAAGTATAGGGTGGTATATAAACTCAGTAAATAATATTAATAACAACAAGAATTTATTACCAGCAATCTTGGCCACCTCACTGTTCACTCCTAACTCAAGATCATTTATGAACAAGTTTAAAAGCATAGGCCCCAATACTGATCCTTGAAGGACTCCATTTTCTGCATTTGTCTATTGAGAGAAGTATCTATTTGTTCCTAGTCTCTGCTTCCTGCTGCTGAACCAGTTTATGATGCACAAGAGGACCTCTCCTCTTATCCCATGACTGCTAACCTTACTTGGAGTCTGTGATGAGATACCTTGCTGAAAGTTTTTTGAAAGCCCAAGTCCACTATGTCAACCAGATCATCTCACTATACAGTCGTACCTCGGGTTACGACCACCTCGGTTTGCGAACAGTTCGGGTTACGAACTGCGCAAACCCGGAAGTGTTTTCGCTGCGCACGCGCATAAGCCACGCACGCGCGATCGCGCGATTTGCGCATGCGCAAAATGGCGGCGCCCATCGCGCTCGGTTTGCGAACTATTCGGGTTACGAACTGCGATCCGGAACGGATCGCGTTCGTAACCCGAGGTATTACTGTATATACTTGTCAACCTATATTTTCAGGTAGCGCTGGGAATGTTCCCTGCCTGAAACCCAGAAGAGCTGCTGCCAGCCAGTGTAGACAATACTGAACCAGATGGGCCAATGGTCTCGCTCCTTATGAAGCCGTTTCCTGTCCTTCTGAAAGTCATATTCCCACAGTGATTCAAATTCAACACAGCATGGTCCATTGTTCTAATCTTGCAATCCATGAAATAGTTTTTATTTGATTTTACAAATATAGAATTATAACAATACAAAATACATATCCAAATTTGGAGATTTCTCTGAATCACTTCCCACCTTCCCCTCCATGGATCCTATTGTCAACCTTTCCAACTGCATATTATTTCATAATCCATATTGTATTGCTCTCCATTTTGTCCATAATACTTGCTACATTACAAGTGCTATTGCAAACCTGCTATTGTTCTTATCTGCTTACAGTGGTCTCCCAGGTAAATTGTAATTTTTTTTCCTATTCTTTATTGAAGTTGGGAAAGATTGAGGGCACTAGGGGAAGGGGACGACAGAGGACAAGATGGTTGGACAGTGTTCTCGAAGCTACGAACATGAGTTTGACCAAACTGCGGGAGGCAGTGCAAGACAGGAGTGCCTGGCGTGCTATGGTCCATGGGGTCACGAAGAGTCGGACACGACTAAACGACTAAACAACAACAACATTGAAGTTTTGGTCTTCTGAGTTCCTGAGCTTTCCGGTCAGTTTTGCCATTTCAGCATAATCCAACATCTTAGTGTCTTCTTTCCATCTCTGGGCCCGTAACACCTGTGCAGATGTTGTTGCCTACATAAAAAGTCTTTTCTGCTCCTTTTTAATATTGGTACCTACGATTCCTAGTAAAAAAGCTTCTGGTTTTGTTTTTTCTAAAGTTATTTTAAACATTTCTGCCCAATTTCTTATATATCATTTCCCAGAACGCTTTTATCACCTTATACATCCACCACATATATTATAAGGTGCCTTCTTTTTCTTTACATTTCCAGCAGATATTTGTACTTGTCTTATACATTTTTGCTAACCTACTAGGAGTCAAATACCAGTGGTACATCATTTTCATATAATTTTCTTTCAGCATACAACATGCTGAGAATTTCAAATCAGTTTTCCATAACCCTTCCCAATCTGAAAGTTGTATATTATGCCCCGAATCGCTCATCCACTGTATCATTACAGATTTAACCTGCTCATCCTTTGTATCTAATCTTGCAATTCATGATGAATGCAAATGATTTTTATTATTTCAGCCAATCCCACATTCACTACTTTTTTGGGGGGGGGGGCCCCAAGCAGAAAAATCTGAAATGGCACCCCTTTCGTAGCCCTATTGATTTATCACAGAACTAGATTTCAACTCTTTGTCTCTTTTCACGTCGGATGCTATATGATGGAACTATGCTGAAAATTGTGGCTCCAATCACAGAAGGGGTTGGACACAGAGGTACTGACATTTCTCTATTTTAGGAGGAGTCAGGGTTTTGTTCTAATTGCCCAGGGGCTGAACGTACTGAAACAGATTTGTCTTCTTGTTCATCCACTCCAAATGCAACTCGGTCCGAGAGGAAAAGGTGGTAAGTGGAAACAGCATTCCACAAAGGTAAAAATGTTCCTCATAGTTTCAACTTGTCTGGTATTGGAAAATCTTACAAGCAGAGGTGACAGCAAAACTAACTTTACCAGGCTCATAAATAATCAGGTTATGGCGATTGCAACATGCCCTGGTCATCGCAGGAATGTTCTGGGTTACATTGATTTCCTAACAGCCATTGCAATTCGTTTCTCTAGTGAAGGGAACAATAGTCATTTTCTGTTGCTGAAACAACCCTGTAAGATGGGCCACTTTATTTGCTTTTTAAAAATCAATGGAGCTTAAATATGAGGTTGCAGTCATGGGCCATCAGGGTGACCACCTCAGGGCTGCTAACACAGTGGTGGTTGGACTTAACCCCCAGAGGCACACTCCATTGTCTTTCAAGGCAGATGGATGCCAGCCACAATGTCACTGCACGATTTAATTTGCATGCCTGTTCTTTTTAAATAACTGCTAAGGCTGTGCACTGCCCCATCACAGGGCCCGATCCATGCCCCCATAACATGCCATTCTGCCACAAACCACCCAAAGGACCACCAGAGTGTTACAGGAGGACCCACAAATGTAGGGGTTTTTTTTTGGGGGGGGAGCTACATTTGAAGTGAGGTAATACACACAGGGCCATCTAAAGTGGGAAGGTGCATTAAAGCCACTAAGCTCAGAAAAAGTTTGTTTTAATTGCACAAGAGTGCAAAAAAGGAAACTTTGTTCCACTTGTTTTCTTTTTTCTCCCCCACTTCTCTTCTAAGGGTGTTGAGAAACAGTATAAGTTTCAGCTATGAGGCCTTTCTTCTGCACCCTCATTTTTTTGATACTCCTGACTATTACAGGTATGCTGTTTTTTTCCAGTTTTTATCTTTGCAGAAATGTGCTGTTCTTTCTCTTTGTGGGAGGCAGTCCAATACATAGCTGCCAAGTCTCCCGCTTTTCACGGGAAACCCCCGTATTTAAACCCGTTTCCTGCTGTTATCCTGAATAGAGAAAAATCCCGTAAATCCCCCGGATTTCCTACCTGCCAGGGAGGCTCCTTCTGCGCATGTCTGGACATGCGCAGAACCGATTTCAGGTGCCGCTCTGCCCATGTCTGGGCACCGGAAATCAGGCAGCGCCGGCACTGGAAGTTGCTTCTACGCATGTCCAGACATGTGTAGAAGCGACTTCCAGTGCCGCGCCGCTGCTGATCCCGGATTTTACTTACTGAGAGTTGGAGGGTATGGTCCAACCCATGGATTGTTAAGTCACTCTTGGAATTTCCCAGTAGGGCTAGGAAGGGCCTCTGTCTGAAACACTGGGTTAATTAATAGAGATGGAGAAAAAATGAAGTTTGGACCACATTGCAACATGGAGCTCCCTAATTCTCACTTTCCGAATCAATGCTTGAACCAAACACATCTATCTTTTGACATTTGCAGCTTTCCAAGCAAATAATATGCATTGTTGTTGTTTAGTCGTTTAGTCGTGTACGACTCTTCGTGACCCCATGGACCAGAGCACACCAGGCACTCCTGTCTTCCACTGCCTCCCGCAGTTTGGTCAGACTCGTGTTCGTAGATTTGAGAACACTGTCCAACCATCTCGTCCTCTGTCGTCCCCTTCTTCTAGTGCCCTCAATCTTTCCCAACATCAGGGTCTTTTCCAGGGAGTCTTCTCTTCTCATGAGGTGCCAAAGTATTGGAGCCTCAGCTTCAGGATCTGTCCTTCCAGTGAGCACTCAGGGCTGATCTCCTTCAGAATGGAGAGGTTTGATCTTCTTGCAGTTCATGGGACTCTCAAGAGTCGCCTCCAGCACCAGAATTCAAAAGCATCAATTCTTTGGCGATTAGCCTTCTTTATGGTCCAGCTCTCACTTCCACATATCACTACTGGGAAAACCATAGCTTTAACTATACGGACCTTTGTCGGCAAGGTTGCTTAATATATGAATAGAAATGAATATATTGTCAAAAATATCTTAAGATATTGTAATGCTAATGCAAAACTGCATAACAGCAAGGGAAATAACTTTGCAAAATATGTATATTATATACTAGTAGTAGTACTAATACATTTAGGGATGCGAGTGGCGCTGTGCTCTAAACCACTGAGCCTCTTGGGCTTGCCAATTGAAAGGGTGGCGGTTCGAATCCCTGCCACGGAGTGAGCTCTCGTTGCTCTGTCCTAGCTCCTGCCAACTTAGGAGTTCAAAAGCATGTCAGCACGAGTAGATAAATAGGTACTGCTGCAGCAGGAAGGTAAACGGCGTTTCCATGCGCTCTGGCTTCCATCCCAGTGTTCCGTTGTGCCAGAAGCAGTTTAGTCCTGCTGGCCACATGACCCGGAAAGCTGTCTGTGGAGGCCTGAAAGTGAGATGAGTGCCACAATGCCATAGTCGCCTTTGACTGGACTTAACCGACCTGGGGTCCTTTACCTTTTTCACCTTACTAATACATTTATTTATACCCCTCCCTTCTCCCAGACAGGGACTGAAGGCTGCTTATAGATAAAATAAGAACAGCTAAAAGCACAGGGGAATGACCCAATCATAAAAAAACAATTAAACATTAATATAATCAATATTGGACTAAGAACGGTCCCCCAACCCTGGCAGAAGGTTTTATAGCTGGGCTGAAAACCCTCTGACATTTTCTTTCTTCTTTGCTTACACAGGATTATATACTAAGATTCGGAAGGCGAAGGATTGCAAAGAGGCCCACGGTAAATGCAGGCATGCAATGTGTTTGCATGATCCCTGGCAACGGATTGGGAAGTGCGACTTCAAACGTTTTTGCTGTGTCAAGTAAGCTCAAAAGCCCAAGAGGCAAGAGCATATTGGCGGTCAATGCATTTAAAAATGTGGGATTGGGGTGGGGGGAGGGGTGTGTGCTTATTTGTGAGCCTGAACTGACCCTCCCCCCTCCCCAAATTTAAAAGTTTTCCATTTTATGCAAGCTGCATTCCTGCGCAACCCCGGGAAGGGAGAGTGCAATTGTATTCGAATCCTGCTTGCGGGTTTCCCACCGCCACCTGGTTGGCTGCTGTGAGAGTCTAGATGGGTCAGTGGCCTGATTCAGCAGGCTCTTCTTCTGTTCTTATCTCTCTCCCCCCCCCACTCCCCAAAATCTGGAGATTAGTGTGTGACTGAGGATGGTCTTGGCTGCCACCTATGAAACATTTATGATGGAGTGATTAAAACCAACTGAAAGTGTTGGGAAGACCACCTCTTCATTGCTGATCTGAGCAATACTTCCCATTAGGGGCGGCCGAGTCCTTTTTGGACCCGATCATATTTTGGGGGTAGGGGCTGCCCCTCCCAATGTCCCATAAGGGTGGAGGTGAAGCTCAAAGCCCAGTGTGGTGTGGCTGCAGTGGCTGGCTCCTCCTCTCCTCCTCCTCCTGCCATGGAGGGGGGCAGGAGGGTTGAAGCACCCTCCTAATGCTGGCAGCACCAGGAAGACATGGAGGAGGAGCCACGAGTCATAGAAGCTGCACTGCTGCTGAATTGTCTCTGCCCCCTGCTCCTCCCAACGTCCTGACATCATGCCCTAGACACCAGGATGTCGTGCACATTTGATGTCATGTGACGTTGTTCCTCCTAAACGCCCTCGCAATCTGGCACCTCTGCTTTGCAGATATTGGTGGGAGGCAGGGAGGGAAGGAAATTGACTAGTCAGGAGAAATGACACTGAGGACTTTAAATTAAGTACGATAGGGTTCGTTGAGTAGGTGGTGAGCTGGCAGCAGTGGATGTGTTGAGCTATTTTAGGTTCGCCCTGACTGTTGGCTTTTCAGAAATGCTGAGCAGAAGACCACATCTGGCTGAGTCTCCCCAAGAGGTCCAATAATGGAGCCGTAGTTCTGACTGCTGGATCAATGTGTTGATGGGAGCGATTACTAGAGTTACCACATCTGGAACGCCATTATGATTTTATAGGGTTGAATCCAATGTTACCCAATGCTCAGATTAGACCCCTTGAAAATAGCAGAAGTTGCTCTTTTCTATTGACTCTTCTGAACCTTCCAACATTCAATTTCATTGGATAGACCTGAATTCCAGTATTAGGAGGAAGTAGATGTCTCTCCATTTACTTTCTCCACACTATGCATAAAACTCTTGATTATTCCAAACCCCTTAGTTGCATATTCTCTAAACTGAAATTTGGGTTGCCCTTTTCATGCTGCATGCATGAACACTTTCATATGGGAGGGAGGAATAAACGAATGATGAAGACATGTTACGCTGTAGTAATCTGTCCATGCCCAAACTGTTTAATCCTGGAGGAGTCGTGTTCTTATACCTGGTCAAGTAATTTCTGTGGAAAGACAGTAGTTATATACATCTGGTAATCTTCCGGGATCCATGCTCTTAATATCCTCTCAGCCACCTTCCATGTGGGGATGCCTCAGCACAGTAAACCTTGGGTTGATGGTAACAAAATTGTTTGTTTTTTCAAAACAGTGAACTCTCACAGTCTCTCTTGTCTTTGTTAGGAGAAAAACCAAGTAGCCTCCTGAATGATAACCTGCCGTGGATCCTGTCTCTTCCTTGAAATGTTTACGATTTGCTTAAGCACTCTGGCCTCTGAGCAAATGTTGGCAGTGAGAGAAGATGCAGAAATCAATGGTCAAGGAATGCTTTCACTGTCTATCGTCTAAAATAAAGCTGTTGTGCAATTTGTGTGTGTCTAAATGGTGTTCATGCTTTAATGTCCCAAGTCTGGGTGAAGGAAGCTTGTCTTAGTCCCTCTTGCATCTTTATGGGAATCGTTTTATTTTTACTTGGGTTGTAAATTGCTTCTGGACTTGGCAGAGGGGAGTTAGGAAGCTGCCTTAGACTCTCATTCTTCCTGGCCACAGGGGAGCTGTCATGCAGTAAAAATTGCAGTGGGTCAAGAGCAATTACTTTTTACCCAATATCTCCAATATATGTTGTCTGCAGAGCACTGAAGAGATCTGGGTTTTGTTGCACGTGATTATTATTTTTTAACTTAACGGCTTAATTTAAGTTTTTAGAAAAATTCTGCAAGGCGCTGCTTTAGCATAATGAACTCAGAACTTCAGAGCTCCTTGGATACAAGTTTAGACAGCCTCATGTCGTTTAGCCTATTAGAAGTCTACCTCGGAGGGGAGGACACAAATAAACACTTGTGGGAATACACACGTTAACTATTGTACTAAATTTTACTGTGAACCTGACATGTACTGAAATATTTTCACCGAAGATTGGCTGCAAGGGGGGGGGGGCGAAGTTGATGTCTAATGTGATATATTGCTTGTTACAGGTGGGTAGCCGTGTTGGTCTGACGCAGTCGAAACAAATAATAATAATAATAATAATAATAATAATAATAATAATAATAATAATAAATCCTTCCAGTAGCACCTTAGAGACTAACTAAGTTTGTCATAGGTAAGAAAGCTCATTAACCTCATAGGGAATAATGGGGGTTGCGGCTGGACCCTGCGGAAAAAGCCTATGTGTGTGTTAAGGGGTGGGTCTAAATTTAAAAAAAGAGGATGATTGGAGGGCTGAGTGTTGCTGGGCTGAATTGCATGTATCCAGTCTTTGATTGACAGGGCGAGTGCTTAAGTACTCGGCGTTGCCACGTGCAGCTCACTCCTGGCTAGTGATTTTAATCTCCCTCCCGCCCACCTCCTTTTCTTTGCATCTTTAGAGTGACCTTGCTATGGCGCCGCCTGTATTCAGGGGCCAGTAGGAATTTGTTCCACTTGGCTGATTGGCTGTGCCATTTGGTTTTTCGTCTACTGCTAAACAATAAGTCACAACTTGTTAGGTTGGCAGGTTAGGCTTTGGTTGATGAGTTTGGGAGGGGTATCGCATGGAGGTGCATGCCCCTCAGTGTTGCTCTTATAGAAGTATTCTGTTAAAGGAATCCTGGGGCTCCAGGGCTCTAGTCCTTACAGCCCCGCAATGGTGCGGGGCTGGGGCCAATACAGAGCATGAGCCTTGGGGAACATTTCTGGTGAGGGAAATGGCCTGGACTCAGCTATCTCCACCACCATGTGGTGTTTACTTGACTTTCCTATTGCAGGAAGTTAGAGCTGGTCCTGTCCCACTCAAATTAATTTGTAATTTGAATAAAGTTGTGGCCAAAATTATGCCAAAACAAAAACCTAAAATAATGTGTCTGTGAGTTATTGGGGGGGGGAATTTTCTGGGGGGCCTTGGCACGCAAGTGTGCATGCACACAGAAGCTCATACCTATGACAAACTTAGTTGGTCTCTAAGGTGCTACTGGAAGGAATTTTTTGTGATATATTGCTGTAATTCTTTTAGTAAAATCGCTCACTAGCTTTCGTTGACCCATCTAGTTGGGATGTAGAGAAGGTAGGGCAATATATTGCTGTTATGCACCACCTTGTTATGCCGTTATGCTTCACCTTGTTCCAAATGGTTTCCTGGGAATTAACTTTCTTATGTGGATGGTTGGTGGGGATGGTTTTGGAAGAGTACCAAGGATTGTGTGGAAGTCATTGCCAATAAGCAAATTTTGGTACGTTGCATTTTTGTTTTTACTTAGATATAGGATAAATCTTGCTCTGAGGGTTGGGACACCTTCCAGGGCAGAGGGATCTGCAGGGCAGAGGGGAGATCACTAAAAATTTCTGTCCTCTTTTGGTGCCAGGAGCCTTTTCAGCAGATGAATATTGCTAAAACATAGGGGTGGGTGAATCTGTCGCTTCTGGTTAGTCTCACAATCTTAAGTTTGGTTCTCCATATTTCCACATCATTTTGAGAATTTTTTCTTTAATATTTCCTCATGATTTCCCCCACAATGTACACATTTTCCCCAGCCACTCTGGGCAGCTTCCAACAAAATATTAAAAATACATTAAAACACCAGTCATTAAAAACCTCCCTAAAGAGGGCTGCCTTCAGATTTCTTCTAAAAGTTGTTTATTTCCTTGACATCTGATGGGAGGGCGTTCCACAGGGCAGGTGCCACTACTGAGAAGCCCCTCTGCCTTGTCCCCTGTATACATTTTTATGCACACTTTACCCAAACACATGATTTTTTTTGCACACAAAACTTAGCTGAAAAACTGCATTTCAAAATTCAGAGGAGTTAAAATTGCAAATGCTCGCTGTGTTTTGGTTGGCCCAAATAGTGTTTCAGAATCTGCGGATTAGATAGGTTCGCCATTAAATGCAAACGGAATCAAATTTCTCCCTCATCCCTTGAATAGAATCACAGTGTTTCATTAACTGATCAAAGAAATGTCCTGGGGCATTGAAGCCAATAATTACTTCATTAATGAGACTGAGTTTTCATTTTGTACACTGTGAACTCAGTAGGTCTTTGAATGATAGCAATTGGACTCTACTCTGTGTGATCAGGGATAAAATATACAACAGTAAACACTCTTTTCTTCTTCCATCACACCTTTCATCTAAGAAGCTGAAGGTGGTGCATGCCCTTCTCTCCCTCCCTGCGAGGTATGTTTTGCTGAGAGATGGCAACTGACCCAAGATAACCCTGTTGCATAACATAGGCACTCCTTTTCACGTTTCCTGCAGGGACAGAGGCTGCACAGCAATATTGGTGGTGGAGTCAGAAGCTCATTGCCTGTGACCTCCATGGAGGGATCTTCAGAGATGGTTCAAGGCCTTGGTTAGACTTTCTCAACTTCTGAATTTTATAAGGATCAAGTCAAAATATAAACATCGTCATTTTTACAAAATCTGCCCCCCATGTTTAGGTAGGCCTAAGCTGTCTATTGTCTACCTCTTTATTTAACTTATATGCAGAATTCATCATGCGAAAGGCTGGGCTAGATGAATCCCAAACCGGAATTAGGATTGCCGGAAGAAATATCAACAACCTCAGATATGCAGATGACACAACCTTGATGGCAGAAAGTGAGAAAGAAATAAAGAACCTTTTAATGAGGAGAGCGCAAAATATGATCTGAAGCTCAACATCCATAAGATCATGGCCACTGGTCCCATCACATCCTGGCAAATAGAAGGGGAAGAAATGGAGGCAGTGAGGGATTTTACTTTCTTGGGTTCCATGATCACTGCAGATGGTGACAGCAGTCATGAAATTAAAAGACGCCTGCTTCTTGGGAGAAAAGCAATGGCAAACCTAGACAGCATCTTAAAAAGCAGAGACATCACCTTGCCGACAAACGTCTGTATAGTTAAAGCTATGGTTTTCCCAGTAGTGATGTATGGAAGTGGGAGCTGGACCATAAAGAAGGCTGATCGCCAAAGAATTGATGCTTTTGAATTATGAATTATACACAATCCTTGGTACTCTTCCAAAACCATCCCCACCAACCATCCACATAAGAAAGTTAATTCCCAGGAAATCATTTGGAACAAGGTGAAGCATAACTGTATAACAAGGTGTTGTAGCCAGTGAAGAACGACATGATGAGACAGAATGGTATCAATGGGAAGGCGACCCCGAGAATCGTTGGGTGCTCCCTTTTATTAGTGATTTTTACAAGCTGTCAAAGATTAACCCGCTAGAGCAACTTTTAGCCAATGACGGTAGCGCGGTTCCATACAAGTTGATGTTCCTGGGCATGTCACTTCCTTGTAACACCCTGAAAGTCCCCCAAATGACCACCATTATGGATGTGCTATGTCTCACGTACTCTTGCCCATGCTCCTGTCACATGTCACTCTCCAAACACCCCTCCTAGTCCATCCGATTGTTTTCACCCCACTGCTCCAACCTGATCTTTCCTGTTTCATCCTGCCATGCCTTGCTCTGTCCCGTTCTGACCTGTCAAACTGACCCGTGCATCCCACTCTGACATTTGGCTTGGTTTGCCAGAGCGCAAGTCCCTTGTCTTGGGCAGAAGTGACGTGGCGTGCCATCGTCATTTCCTATGTTTGGCATGGCATACCTGTGCCAACCTAGCCATGTCATTCCTACACAAGGTGGTGCATAACTGCAACCAGTGCATTCTAGGGCAGGGTTTCATAAATTGGGTCTCATCATCATCATCATCAGGGTTGCCATATTTCAGGAGGTAAAAAGTTGTTGAGTTCTTGGTGGGTGATCACCCAGTAAGTTCTTAATCTTTTGGGGAGGGGGAGAAATCAGAGCAGCCGCCACACACACACACACACACACACACACACACACACAACAATTAATAAAACTGAAAACCTATACTCTTCCATTATTTATTCCATAGACCAGACACTTTTCAACAGTATTTATTGCCAAAATGTAAATGTGACCAGTTGCAATCCTTGGTGTGACCCTTGTTAGAATTTGTGCTTGCCCTACCTTCTGTACATCCCAACTAGATGGGTCAACGAAAGCTAGTGAGCGATTTTACTAAAAGAATTACAGCAACATATGACAAAAAAATTCCTTCCAGTAGCACCTTAGAGACCAACTAAGTTTGTCATAGGTATGAGCTTTTGTGTGCATGCACACTTCTTACCTATGACAAACTTAGTTGGTCTCTAGGGTGCTCCTGGAAGGATTTATTATTATTATTATTATTATTATTATTATTATTATTATTATTTATTTATTTATTTCGACTACGTCAGACCAACATGGCTACCTACCTGTAACAAGCAATATATCACATTAGACATCAACTTCGCCCCCCCTTTTGCAGTCAATCTTCGGTGAAAATATTTAAGTACAGGTCAGGTTCACAGTAAAATTTAGTACAATAGTTAACTTGTGTATTCCCACAACAAGTGTTTATTTGTGTCCTCCCCTCCGAGGTAGACTTCTAATAGGCTAAACGACATGAGGCTGTCTAAACTTGTATCCAAGGAGCTCTGAAGAGCTCTGAGTTCATTATGCTAAAGCAGCGCCTTGCAGAATTTTTCTAAAAACTTAAATTAAGCCCTTAAGTTAAAAAAAAAAATCACGTGCAACAAAACCCAGATCTCTTCAGTGCTCTGCAGACAACATATATTGGAGATATCGGGTAAAAAGTAATTGCTCTTGATCCACTGCAATTTTCACTGCATGACAGCTCCCCTGTGGCCAGGAAGAATGAGAGTCTAAGGCAGCTTCCTAACTCCCCTCTGCGAAGTCCAGAAGCAATTTACAACCCAAGTAAAAATAAAACGATTCCCATAAATATGCAAGAGGGACTAAGACAAGCTTCCTTCACCCAGACTTGGGATATTAAAGCATGAACACCATTTAGACACACACAAATTGCACAACAGCTTTATTTTAGAGGATAGACAGTGAAAGCATTCCTTGACCATTGATTTCTGCATCTTCTCTCACTGCCGACATTTGTTCAGAGGCCAGAGTGCTTAAGCAAATCTTATACATTTCAAGGAAGAGACAGGATCCACAGCAGGTTATCATTCAGAAGGCTACCCAGTTGTTCTCCTACAAAGACAAGAGAGACTGTGAGAGTTCACTGTTTTGGGGGACAAAAAAAAAACAATTATGTTACCATCAACCCAAGGTTTACTGTGCTGAGGCATCCCCAAATGGAAGGTGGCTGAGAGGATATTAAGAGCATGGATCCCGGAGGATTACCAGATGTATATAACTACTGTCTTTCCACAGAAATTACTTGACCAGGTATAAGAACACGACTCCTCCAGGATTAAACAGTTTGGGCATGGACAGATTACTACAGCGTAACATGTCTTCATCATTCGTTTATTCCTCCCTCCCATATGAAAGTGTTCATGCATGCAGCATGAAAAGGGCAACCCAAATTTCCAAGAGAGTAGTGCACCTCTGCTATAAGGAAAGGTTACAACATTAGGGGCTTTTCAGTTTAGAGAATATGCAACTAAGGGGTTTGGAATAATCAAGAGTTTTATGCATAGTGTGGAAAAGGAGATGGAGAGACATCTAATTCCGCCTAATACTGGAATTCAGGTCTATCCAATGAAATTGAATGTTGGAAGGTTCAGAAGAGTCAATAGAAAAGAGCAACTTCTGCTATTTTCAATGGGTCCAATCTGAGCATTGGGTAACATTGGATTCAACCCTATAAAATCATAGTGGCCTTCCAGATGTGGTAACTCTTGTAATCACGCCCATCAACACATGAATCCAGCAGTCAGAACTACGGCTCCATTATTGGACCTCTTGGGGAGACTCAGCCAGATGGGTGGGGTACAAATATATTATTATTATTATTATTATTATTATTATTATTATTATTATTATTATTCAGCATCCAAACAGTGTGGTCTTCTGCTCAGCAGTCAGGGGAAACCTAAAATTGCTCAACACGTCCACTGCTGCCTGCTCACCACCTACTCAACGAACCCTGTAGTACTTAATTTCAAGTCCTCAGTGTCATTTCTCCCGAATAGTCAATTTCCTTCCCTCCCTGCCTCCCACCAATATCTGCAAAGCAGAGGTGCCAGATTGCGAGGGCGTTTAGGAGGAACAACATCACATGACATCAAATGTGCACGACATCCTGGTGTCTAGGGCATGATGTCAGGACGTTGGGAGGAGCAGGGGGCAGAGACAATTCAGCAGCAGTGCAGCTTCTATGACTCGTGGCTCCTCCTCCATGTCCTCCTGGTGCTGCCAGCATTAGGAGGGTGCTTCAACCCTCCTGCCCCCCTCCATGGCAGGAGGAGGAGGAGAGAAGGAGCCAGCCACTGCAGCCACACCACACTGGGCTTTGAGCTTCACCTCCACCCTTATGGGACATTGGGAGGGGCAGCCCCTACCCCCAAAATATGATCGGGTCCAAAAAGGACTCGGCCGCCCCTAATGGGAAGTATTGCTCAGATCAGCAATGAAGAGGTGGTCTTCCCAACACTTTCAGTTGGTTTTAAGCACTCCATCAAAAATGTTTCATAGGTGGCAGCCAAGACCATCCTTAGTCACACACTAATCTCCAGATTTTGGGGAGTGGGGGGGGGATAAGAACAGAAGAAGAGCCTGCTGAATCAGGCCAGTGACCCATCTAGACTCTCACAGCAGCCAACCGGGTGGCGGTGGGAAACCCGCAAGCAGGATTCGAATACAATTGCACTCTCCCTTCCCGGGGTTGCGCAGGAATGCAGCTTGCATAAAATGGAAAACTTTTAAATTTGGGGAGGGGGGGAGGGTCAGTTCAGGCTCACAAATAAGCCCACACCCCTACCCCTACCCCAATCCCACATTTTTAAATGCATTGACCGCCAATATGCTCTTGCCTCTTGGGCTTTCGAGCTCACTTGACACAGCAAAAACGTTTGAAGCATTTTGTTGTATGAAAAAAAATCTCTCATTACACTGGTACCTCGGTTTAAGTACACAGTTGGTTCCAGAAGTCTGTACTTAACCTGAAGCGTACTTAACCTGAAGCGAACTTTCCCATTGAAAGTAATGGAAAGTGGATTAATCCGTTCCAGACGGGTCCGCGGAGTACTTAAACTGTAAGTACTCAAACCGAAGCGTACTCAAACCGATGTATGACTGTACAGCTTTGCTTGCGTCCCAGTTAGTACTAATTTTGGTCTCTTGATTCAGATTCATTTCGAAATAGCCTTTTAAGGTTTTTTTGTGCCTTTTCATTTATTTCATGATCATCTAATAAACTATCATTCAATCTCCATTGAAAAATTAATTTATCTATTCCTCTAAATTCCAAAAAATGAGTTATGCTTATTGCTAATTCCCTGGATACCCAAAAGTAGTCTGTCCTTCCAGCTGATTCATTAGGCTCAGAGAAGAATGTTAGGATAATGATCTTATGGAGTTTCCACAATATTTGGACTTACACTTTTCTGCAGCAATATATACCTCTCAAATTGCTTCGGACATAATCCCTTGTCCAAAAACATTCCATCTTTATGGAGCCGCAACCAACATTATGACACACAGAGCCGGTGTGAGTTCTGACTTCTGTGGAACAGCAAATATATATATATTTCAAAAAACGCCGTTTTGAATACTTGATTAGATCTACTAGCATACATTAATAAGTAAAACCCATATGTCTCTTCTCTCTCTCTCTCTCTCTCTCTCTCTCTCTCTCTCTCTCTCTCTTTCTCAACTAAGTTTTTTATACCCATTTTGCAGTTGTGTTACATAAGCAAAATCATGATCAGAAGCAAAAAAACTACAACTCTCCACTCTGGAGATAACTTCACCCTTGTGCTAATAACACTTCCCACAAAAAAAAAGGTGAACATTTCAATAAATAGGAAATATAAAATTATTAATATTATTTGGCTATCATCTGAAACATGTGCAGAGGAGGGCAACCAAGATGATCAAGGGAGCTGGGTATGTTTAGCTTGGAGAAGAGAAGACCTAGAGGAGATATGTTAACCATCTTAACACTTAACACATCTTATCATCTTAACACGATCCTAACACTTCAAATTACTCAAGGGCTGTCTCATGGTTGAGGGAAAAAGTTTGTTATCTCCTGCTCTGGAGGGTAGGAGTTGAACCAATGGCTTCAAGTTACAAGAAAGGAGTTTCGAATACACATCAGGGGAAACTTTCTGACAGTAATTGTTGTTCAACAGTGCAACAAACTCCCTCCGTGGAGGTTTTTAAGCAAAGGTTGGATGGCCATTTGTCATGGATTCTTTAGCTGAGATTCCTGCATTGCAGGGGGTTGGGCTAGATGACCATTGGATTCCTCCCAATTCTATGATTCTACAATTCTATGATACTATGAAATCCACGTCTTCAATTTTCTGGCATATTTGTAAGGACAATAAAGCCCCACTACCCTTCATGAGATGTATGTGTTCTTCCTGCCAGTTGCAACTTGTGTGTTAGCTTTACAGTGAGGCCTGTATATCATACTAATTTATACCAAGATTTTAAAGTAGCTGTTTTAAGAACTTTCCAGAGGTTCTTGACAACCATATATGCTACCACCAAAAGAAATACAATTAAAGGTCCTGAATTCCATTTATAAGTAATTTTGGCAATGTGGTGGTAGTGTAAGGTAATCAAAACTTTTTGGAAAATAATATATAATGAAATGAAAAAGATGTTTAGAATAACCTTTCTTAAAAAATAAACCAGAAGCTTTTTTTATCATGAAATATAGGTACCAAATATCAACAACCTTAGATATAAAGATGATGCAACCTTGATGGCAGAAAGTGAGGAGGAATTAAAGAACCTTTTAATGAGAGTGAAAGTGGAGAGTGCAAAATACGGTCTGAAGCTCAGCATAAAAAAACTAAGATCATGGCCACTGGTCCCATCATCTCCTGGCAAATACATGGGGAAGAAATGGAAGCAGTGAGAGATTTTACTTTCTTGGGTTCCATGATCACTGCAGATGGGGTGCTACAGCAGTCATGAAATTAAAAGACTCCTGCTTCTTGGGAGAAAAGCAATGACAAACCTAGACAGCATCTTAAAAAGCAGAGACATCATCTTGCCGACAAAGGCCCGTATAGTTAAAGCTATGGTTTTCCCAGTAGTGATGTATGGAAGTGGGAGCTGGACCATAAAGAAGGCTGATCGCCAAAGAATTTATGCTTTTGAATTATGGTGCTGGAGGAGACTCTTGAGAGTCCCATGGGATGCAAGAAGATCAAACCTATTCATTCTGAAGGAAATCAGTCCTGAGTGCTCCCTGGAAAGACAGATCCTGAAGCTGAGGCTCCATTGCTTTGGCCACCTCATGAGAAGAGATAACTCCCTGGAAAAGACCCTGATGCTGGGAAAGATTGAGGGCACAAGGAGAAGGGGACAACAAAGGATGAGATGGTTGAACAGTGTTCTCGAAGCTATGGACATGAGTTTGACCAAACTGTGGGAGGCCGTGCAGAACAGGAGTGCCTGGCATGCTCTGGTCCATGGGGTCACAAAGAGTCAGACACGACTAAACAACTAAACAAAAACAGGAGACCATTATAAGAAGATGAAAACATTAGCAGAATTTTAACTACACTTGCAATGTAACAAAAAAATATGGACAATTTAGTTGGATTTTAAAAAATTGGATAATGAACTTATATGCAATTGTAAACATTGACATTAGGACCCATGAGGGGATTGGAGGGGGGGGGGAGTTCCTGAGATTCAGAGTAATCTCTTTATATATATATATTGTTTTTGTTATATGTTTATATCTTCTTAAAGTAAAATAAAAGTTATTTACAAAAAAGTAAGCAAGGTTGGTAATATTCACCTTTTTCATAGCAGCAATATAAACCTTTGTAAGTGCTTAAAACATAATGCTTTGTCCAAAAGCATTCCTTCTTTATGGAGCTCAAATGGATTGTGAGTCCTGTGGAACAGCAAAAGGAAAGAGAAAACAAGTTAAAATTAAGCCATTTTGCGTAACTAATCATGACTACTTCAAGCATACTTTAATAAGTAGAACCCAACAATTTTTTTTTCTCTCTCTCTTTGCTAACCTTTTATTGTCATTATGCAGTTGTGCAAGATAATCCAAATCATTATCAACAAACAAAAAAACTACAACTCCATACTCTGGAGATAACTTCAGCCTTGCGATAATAATAGTTCCCACAGAATAATGGCAAAGATTTCTATAAATAGGAAATAAAAAACTACTACTGTTATTTGGTTATAACGAAATCCACATATCTTCCACTTGGTGGCATATTTGTAAAGACAGTAGACCTCCAGTACCCTTCAGCAAAAGTGTCCTTGTGTTTTATTCCTCTTGCCAAACATAATGTTGGTTAGCTTTTCAGTGAGGGCTCTTTGCCATACTCATCAATACAAAAAAAAAAATTAAAGTAGCCCTTTAAAGAACTTTCCAGAAGCTCTTGATGATCATATACGCTACCATGAGAAGAAATCCAGTTAAAGGTGTGGCAGTCAAAACCTGCTTTTCACTTGTACCAGTAAATAAGTTCAGTATTGGCGACTCAAATATTCCACTTGGGGCTGGTTCACACATGAACACATTCCTTGGCGGACAATGGGAACGATGGTATTAGTGAGTGTGAAGAGGATAATGCAGAACAAACAAGGAGAATCACACCTTCATGTTGCTTCAGATAATTTCAATGGTAAAAGTTGTCTATGGCTTGCATGAATAGAAAGCTGCCAATTCAATTCGCAGAATCTCCTGTTTTGAATATGTGTCCGTATCTAAAGCCCATGCCTTGTGATTAAACAATAACACACACACTCCCCGGTGGTACAAAATAAATTATATAGAAGATCACCGGCATCCTACAAGCAAATGCTAACAAGGGAAGCGAAGTAAAGGAACTCTTGCTCCTGGGAGATGCTGAATCAGTTGTGCCGGAGAATTTCCCCACAGCATCCTAAACTCCTGGTCTGCAGCTAATTTTTAGCAGAATTTTGACTCCATGAAGAAGGAATACAACTTACTGCAACTACAGGCTCACTCCTGAACCAAGTCCCAGGAAAGAAGACTTCTCTTACTTTCTTTTCCATAGGGTGAGCTGAGCAGCCATACATTCGTATAGCCCTCCCAACAGGCAGTGAGTCTTGAACCAGGGACTGTTTCTTTGTTTTCATAAAGCACAGGAGAACAAAATAGGAGGTGCTTAGCAGTGGAGAGGGGTTCGGTTCTATGATGGGATTGAGAAGGGAAGCCTTGAGAGGTCAGATTAGCCTCGCCAGCACCGCTAGTCTCCAGTTCTTTATCCATATCATACTCATTGTATATGAAGTGTGCATGTCTGTGTATGTCTTACCTGGAGCAAGAAAGAGACCCCAAAAAAGAAGTACCGGAGCAAGGTAAGAGTTCCTCATGGCATCTCAATGCTGATAGAAAAAGAGAAAGAGAGATCATAAAATATGAATGCCAACGTGCACTTCCAGTTCTAAGGAAGCAGGTAGATCAGCTGATTTAAATATTAATGGCCATGGGAGTGATTAACATTCCTTCCTGCCGGTGAACTCTCTCCCCCCCTCACAAACATTGTTCTTGGAAAATACTGTTATGAGCTGGTCTCCATATGGAAATGCATGAGCAAAGCTCAGCCGGGCTCCTTGCTTTTCATAAACTATGACTGGTGAAGCCTTGTTTTCCCCAAACTGGGAAAGCCCTTCTGGAAACTGCTCTGCCGTTGCAGAGGATCTGCTTTGCATACAGAAAGGACCAGGTCCAATCCCAGGCTTTTCCAGCTGTGACTGGGAGTGACTCTTTTCTAAAACCCCAGAAAGCTGTCTCTGTATCTGTGTTTTGGTCTACATGTGACTATCTTTACGTCTTATCTGCCTTTCTGGTTGTGGTTAATGAGCTTCCACCAGCTCACGCAGAAAACCATTTATTGTTTCCATGCATCTCAGCTGAGGTTTCATTGTTTTGCTTCCCAAAGTACTACTCACTTCTGAGCCAACCTTTTCCCCAAACAAACCAATGAAAAAAAAGGAACAATACAATAATTAGAGAAGAGTGTTAGTGATACGGGAAGCTGCCTTATCATACCATTCATCCAGCTAGTTCGGTATTGTGTAACCAGCTGGAAGCGACTCTCCAGGGTTCTCCTACCTGGAGATGCCATCGATTGACTTCCTTGACATCTGATGGGAGGGCATTCCACAGGGCAGGTGCCACTACTGAGAAGCCCCTCTGCCTTGTTCCCTGTATACATTTTTATGCACACTTTACCCAAACACATGCATTTTTTTGCACACAAAACTTAGCTGAAAAACTGCATTTCAAAATTGAAATTGCAAATGCTCGCTGTGTTTTGGTTGGCCCAAATAGTGTTTCAGAATCTTTGCATTAGATAGGTTTGCGATTACATGTAAATGCAAACAGAGTCAAATTTCTCCTTCATCCCAAGTGGCAGTCGAAAATGATCGAATTTATGGAACTGGCTGAATCGACCGGGAGACTCCGTGACCAAAGGGATCAGTCGGTGGAAGAAGATTGGAAGAAATTTAAAATTTATTTGAAAAATAATTGTAATATTGAGAATGTTTAAGATTTGGAAGCACATAGAGGTTGTAGAAAAGGATTTGTTGATATTTTGTCTTTTTTTCCTTTTTAAATATAGTAAGATTTAGATATAGGTGTTAATTAAGTTTAGAATGGATTATGAAATGTGAAATTAAGGTTAAATAGGTTAAGTAAGTTATAATAAGATTTGAACCATGATTTAGAAATTACTAAAGATGATATACAATGAAACACAGTTAGGGGGGACATGAGGAAGTCAACAATGTCAGGATTTAGATATATAAATAAGATTATATATTTTTTTGTTTCTTTGTAATGTTGTTTTTCATTTCTGTTTGTTATTCTTTTTGTAGGTTTGTATTTTGTATATTTGTTGTATCCCACATGGGGTGTTCCCCATGTGGTTTGTCATTTTGTGTTTTTGTTTTTGTTTTGTTATAAAACCCAATAAATATTTTTTTTAAAAAAAAAATTCTCCCTCATCCCTTGAATAGAATCACAGTGTTTCATTAACTGATCAAAGAAATGTCCTGGGGCATTGAAGCCAATAATTACTTCATTAATGAGACTGAGTTTTCATTTTGTACACTGTGAACTCAGTAGGTCTTTGAATGATAGCAAGTGGACTCTACTCTGTGTGATCAGAGATAAAATATACAACAGTAATCACTCTTTTCTTCTTCCATCACACCTTTCACCTAAGAAGCTGAAGGTGATGCATGCCCTTCTCTCCCTCCCTCTCAAGAGAACCCTGCGAAGTATGTTTTGATGAGAGATGGCAACTGACCCAAGATAACCCCGTTGCATAACCTAGGCCAGTGATGGCGAACCTATGACACATGTGTCAGACGTGACACGCAGAGCCCTCACTGCTAGCACGTGCCCCATCGGCCCATTCGTGCTGTTGTCCCCCCCCCATTTGTTCTCCCGCTCCTCCTACAGCTTGTCTCCGCTGTTGCTGGTAGCCAGAGATTGGTTTTTAACCCTTTCTGTGCTGGTTTTTTGGCACTTTAGCAGACTATGATTGGGTGTAACAGCGTTCATTTTTTAACCCGTTCTGTGCTGGGTTTTTTGGTGCTTTGGCAGACTATGTCGGTGCTGCGTGTTCGTTCCAGTGAAGGTATTATTCGTCATTTATTTTCTGTTCTCTCCCCCCCAAAAAAACAATGCAGCATCTTTGGGGCATCCCCCCCCAGAGCAAAGCAACTTTTGCACACACCCCCCCCAAAAAACCTCCAAAACTTTGGTTAGCAGCTCCCCCCAAAAAGCTCAACAACTCTGGGCACTTTGTGATATATACAGGGTTTTTGGTTTGGTTTGGTTAAATAATTAGTTTTTTGTTTATTAAATACAGTTATATATTACAATTATACATTTTTGTTATTTAAACTATAAATATCGCGAAATTATGGTTTTTTTCTCGAAGTGACACACCACCTGTGTTATGCTCGGTTTTTTGGCGAATTTTGACACACCAAGCTCAAAAGGTTGCCCATCAATGACCTAGGCACTCCTTTTCACATTTCCTGCAGGGACAGAGGCTGCACAGCAATATTGGTGGTGGAGTCAGAAGCGCATTGCCTGTGACCTCCGTGGAGGGATCTTCAGAGATGGTTCAAGGCCTTGGTTAGACTTTCTCAACTTCTGAATTTTATAAGGATCAAATCGAAATATAAATGTCGTCATTTTTACAAAATCTGCCCCCATGTTTAGGTAGGCCTAACCTGTCTATTGTCTACTTCTTTATTTAACTTATATGCAGAATTCATCATGCGAAAGGCAGGGCTAGAAGAATCCCCAGCCAGAATTAAGATTGCCGGAATAAATACCAACAACCTCAGATATGCAGATGATACAACCCTGATGGCAGAAAGTGAGAAAGAAATAAAGAACCTTTTAATGAGGGTGAAAGAGGAGAGCACAAAATATGGCCTGAACATAAAAAAAAAACTAAGATCATGGCCACTGGTCCCATCACCTCCTGGCAAATAGAAGGGGAAGAAATGGAGGCAATGAGGGATTTTACTTTCTTGGGTTCCATGATCACTGCAGATAGGGACAGCAGTCATGAAATTAAAAGATGCCTGCTTCTTGGGAGAAAAGCAATGGCAAACCTAGACAGCATCTTAAAATGCAGAGACATTACCTTGCCGACAAAGGTCCGTATAGTTTAAGCTATGGTTTTCCCAGTAGTGATGTATGGAAGTGAGAGCTGGACCATTAAGAAGGCTGATCGCCGAAGAATTGATGCTTTTGAATTATGGTGAAGGATGAGACCCTTGAGAATCCCATGGACTGCAAGAAGATCAAACCTATCCATTCTGAAAGAAATCAGTCCTGAGTGCTCACTGGAAGGACAGATCCTGAAGCTGAGGTTTCAATACTTTGGCTACCTCATGAGAAGAGAAGACTCCCTGGAAAAGACCTTGATGTTGGGAAAGATTGAGGGCACAAGGAGAAGGGGACGACAGAGGACGAGGTGGCTGGACAGTGTTTTCAGAACTACGAATATGAGTTTGACCAAGCTGTGGGAGGTAGTGGAAGACAGGAGTGCCTGGCATGCTCTGGTCCATTGGGTCATGAAGAGTCAGACACGACTAAATGACTAAACAACAAGAAACAAGCTGGTGCCATTTAGAAATAGGGTGAACAGTGGGTAATGACTTAGCTAGTGTTCCCTGGCTTTCAGAAACAAGGGAAGTTGCAAAAGCCTTACCTTAGGGATGCCCCATGCCCATTCATAAATGGTCTTGGAGGGCCCTATCCCTCCCCTCCTCTTCTTAGGAGAGATATAACCAGGGCTTTTTTCTAGCCGAAACTCGCTGGAACTCAAGCACCTCTCAGGTGGGCACCATTGCCATTATTAGAGAATAAGGGAGGCATTCATGGTGAGTTCCAGCACCTCTTTTTCTAGAAAAATAGCACTCAGTCAAAAAAACATCTGCTTTGTATGCATATAGGACGCCACAACTTCAATCGATGGCATCAGATAAGATGTAAAGATAGTCACATGTAGACCAAAAGACAGAGACACAGACAGCTTTCTGGCTTTTTAGAAAATAGTCACTCCCAGTCACACCTGGAAATGCCTGGGATTGGACCTGGTCCTTTCTGCATGCAAAGCAGATCCTCTGTAACGGCAGAGCAGTTTCCAGAAGGGCTTTCCCAGTTTGGGGAAAACAAGGCTTCACCAGTCATAGTTTATGAAAAGGAAGGAGCCTGGCTGAGCTTTCCTCATGCATTTCCATTTGGAGACCAGCTCACAACAGTATTTTCCAAGAACAATGTGTGTGAGGAGGTGGGGGGGCGGGGAGAGTTCTCCGGCAGGAAGGAATGTTAATCACTCCCATGGCCATTAATATTTAAATCAGCTGATCTTCCTGCTTCCTTAGAACTGGAAGTGCACATTGGCATTCATATTTTATGATCTCTCTTTCTCTTTGGCATTGAGAAGCCATGAGGAACTCTTACCTTGCTCCGGTACTTCTTTTTTGGGGTCTCTTTCTTGCTCGAGGTAAGACATACACAGACATGCACACTTCATATACAATGAGTATGATATGGATAAAGAACTGGAGACTAGCGGTGCTGGCGAGGCTAATCTGACCTCTCAAGGCTTCCCTTCTCAATCCCATCGTAGAACCGAACCCCTCTCCACTGCTAAGCACCTCCTATTTTGTTCTCCTGTGCTTTATGAAAACAAAGAAACAGTCCCTGGTTCAAGACTCACTGCCTGTTGGGAGGGCTGTACGAATGTATGGCTGCTCAGCTCACCCTATGGAAAAGAAAGTAAGAGAAGTCTTCTTTCCTGGGACTTGGTTCAGGAGTGAGCCTGTAGTTGCAGTAAGTTGTATTCCTTCTTCATGGAGTCAAAATTCTGCTAAAAATTAGCTGCAGACCAGGAGTTTAGGATGCTGTGGGGAAATTCTCTGGCACAACTGATTCAGCATCTCCCAGGAGCAAGAGTTCCTTTACTTCGCTTCCCTTGTTAGCATTTGCTTGTAGGATGCCGGTGATCTTCTATATAATTTATTTTGTACCACCGGGGTGTGTGTGTTATTGTTTAATCATAAGGCATGGGCTTTAGATACGGACACATATTCAAAACAGGAGATTCTGTGAATTGAATTGGCAGCTTTTTATTCATGCAAGCCATAGACAACTTTTACCATTGAAATTATCTGAAGCAACATGAAGGTGTGATTCTCCTTGTTTGTTCTGCATTATCCTCTTCACACACACACTAATACCATCATTCGCAATGTCTGCCAAGGAATGTGTGCATGTGTGAAACAGCCACAAGTGGAATATTTGCGGCGCCACTACTAAACTTATTTACAAGTAAAAATCAGGACTTGACTGAGAAACCTTTAACTGGATTTCTTCTCATGGTAGCGTATATGATCATCATGAGCTTCTGGAAAGTTTTTTAAAGGACTACTTTAATTTTTGGGGGGGTATTGATGAGTATGGAAAAGAGCCCTCACTGAAAAGCTAACCCACATTATGTTTGGCACTTCTGCTGAAGGGTAGTGGAGGTCTACTGTCTTTACAAATTCTGGGCTGCATCAATAGGAGTATAGCATCTAGATCAAGGGAAGTAATAGTACCACTGTATTCTGCTCCGGTCAGACCTCACCTGGAGTACTGTGTCCAGTTCTGAGCACCACAGTTCAAGAAGGATAATGACAAACTGGAATGTGTCCAGAGGAGGGCAACCAAAATGATTAAAGGCCTGGAAAGGATGCCTTATGAGGAACGGCTTAGGGAGCTGGGTATGTTTAGCCTGGAGAAGAGAAGGTTAAGGGGTGATATGATAGCCATATTCAAATATATAAAAGGATGTCATCTAGAGGAGGGAGAAAGGTTGTTTTCTGCTGCTCCAGAGAAGCGGACACGGAGCAATGGATTCAAACTACTAAAGAAAGAAGATTCCACCTCAACATTAGGAAGAACTTCCTGACATTAAGAGCTGTTCGGCAGTGGAATTTGCTGCCAAAGAGTGTGGTGGAGTCTGCTTCTTTGGAGGTCTTTAAGCAGAGGCTTGACAGGCATATGTCAAGAATGCTTTGATGGTGTTTCCTGCTCAGCAGGGGGTTGGACTGGATGGCCCTTGTGGTCTCTTCCAACTCTATGATTCTATGATTCTATGAAATATGCCACCAAGTGGAAGACATGTGGATTTCGTGATAACCAAATAACAGTAGTAGTTTTTTATTTCCTATTGATAGAAATCTTTGCCATTATTCTGTGGGAATTATTATTATCACAAGGCTGAAGTTATCTTCAGAGTATGGAGTTGTAGTTTTTTTGTTTGTTGATAATGATTTGGATTATGTTGCGCAACTGCGTAATGACAATAAAAGGTTAGCAAAAAAGAGAGAGAGAGATTGTTGGGTTCTACTTATTAAAGTATGCTTGAAGTAGTCCTGATTAGTTACGCAAAATGGCTTAATTTTAACTTGTTTCCTCTTTCCTTTTGCTGTTCCACAGGACTCACAATCCATTTGAGCTCCATAAAGAAGGAATGCTTTTGGACAAAGCATTATGTTTTAAGCACTTACAAAGGATTATATTGCTGCTATAAAAAAGGTGAATATTACCAAACTTGCTTACTTTTTTGTAAATAATTTTTATTTTACTTTAAGAAGATATAAACATATAACAAAAACAATATATATATATATATATATATATATATATATAGAGAGAGAGAGAGAGAGAGAGAGAGAGAGAGAGAGAGAGATTACTCTGAATCTCAGGAACTCCCCCCCCCCTCCAATCCCCTCATGGGTCCTAATGTCAATGTTTACAATTGCATATGAGTTCATTATCCAATTTTTTTTAATCCATCTAAATTGTCCATATTTTTTTGTTACATTGCAAGTGTAGTTAAAATTCTGCTAATGTTTTCATCTTCTTATAATGGTCTCCTGTTGTTGTTTAGTTGTTTAGTCATGTCCGACTCTTCATGACCCCATGGACCATAGCACGCCAGGCACTCCTGTCTTGCACTGCCTCCCGCAGTTTGGTCAAACTCATGTTCATAGCTTCGAGAACACTGTCCAACCATCTCGTCCTCTGTCGTCCCCTTCTCCTTCTGCCCTCAATCTTTCCCAACATCAGGGTCTTTTCCAGGGAGTCTTCTCTTCTCATGAGGTGCCAAAGCAATGGAGCCTCAGCTTCAGGATCTGTTCTTTCAGTGAGCACTCAGGGTTGATTTCCTTCAGAATGGATAGGTTTAATCTTCTTGCAGTCCATGGGACTCTCAAGAGTCTCCTCCAGCACCATAATTCGAAAGCATCCATTCTTCGCCGAACAGCCTTCTTTATGGTCCAGCTCTCACTTCCATACATCACTACTGGGAAAACCATAGCTTTAACTATACGGACCTTTGTCGGCAAGGTGATGTCGCTGCTTTTTAAGATGTTGTCTAGGTTTGTCATCGCTTTTCTCCTAAGAAGCAGGCGTCTTTTAATTTCATGACTGCTGTCCCAGGCCTGGAAGAAGCGGACCATTTGGATCCCTTCCAGTCGGGATTTAGGCCTCATCATGGGACTGAAACTGCCTTGGTCACACTGGTCGATGATCTCCGGCGGGTTAGGGACAAAGGTGAGAGCTGTCTCCTGGTCCTACTGGATCTCTCAGCGGCTTTTGACACCATCGACCATAACATCCTTCTGGACCGTCTAGAGGGTTTGGGAGCTGGGGGCACTGGCATACAGTGGTTCCGCTCCTTCCTCCTAGGCCATGTTCAGAGAGTGGTGGTGGGGGATGAGTGTTCAGACCCCTGGGCTCTCATTTGTGGGGTGCCTCAGGGTTCTGTACTCTCCCCCATGCTTTTTAACATCTACATGCAGCCGCTGGGAGATATCATCAGGGGGGTTGGGCTGGGTGTTCACCAGTATGCGGATGATACCCAGCTCTACCTCTCTTTCAAATCAGAACCAGTGAAGGCGGTGAAGGTCCTGTGTGAGTGCTTGGAGGCGGTTGGAGGATGGATGGCGGCTAACAGATTGAAATTTAATCCCGACAAGACAGAAGTACTGTTTGTGGGGGACAGCAGGCGGGCAGGTGTGGAGGACTCCCTGGTCCTGAATGGGGTAACTGTGCCCCTGAAGGACCAGATGTGCAGCCTGGGAGTCATTTTGGACTCACAGCTGTCCATGGAGGCGCAGGTCAATTCTGTGTCCAGGGCAGCTGTTTATCAGCTCCATCTGGTACGCAGGATAAGACCCTACCTGCCCACAGACTGTCTCACCAGATTGGTGCATGCTCTGGTTATCTCCCGCTTGGACTACTGCAATGCGCTGTACGTGGGGCTACCTTTGAAGGTGACCTGGAAACTACAGTTAACCCAGAATGCGGTAGCTAGATTGGTGACTGGGAGCGGCCGCCGAGACCACATAACACTGGTCCTGAAAGACCTACATTGGCTCCCAGTACGTTTCCAAGCACAATTCAAAGTGTTGGTGCTGAACTTTAAAGCCCTAAATGGCCTTGGTCCAGTATACCTGAAGGAGCGTCTCCTCCCCCATCGTTATGCCCGGACACTGAGGTCCAGCGCCGAGGGCCTTCTGGCAGTTCTCTCGCTACGAGAAGCCAAGTTACAGGGAACCAGGCAGAGGGCCTTCTCGGTAGTGGCACCCACCCTGTGGAATGCCCTCCCACTAGAGGTCAAAGAGAACAACAATTACCAGACCTTCAGAAGGCATCTCAAGGCAGCCCTGTTTAGGGAAGCTTTTAATGTGTGATGGATTTCTGTATTTTGGTGTTTTGTTGGAAGCCGCCCAGAGTGGCTGGGGGAACCCAGCCAGATGGGCGGGGTATAAATAATAAATTATCATTATTATTATGTATGCTTTTTTAATATATATATATATTTGCTGTTCCACAGAAGTCAGAACTCAGACCAGCTCTGTATGTCATAATGTTGGTTGCAGCTCCATAAAGATGGAGTGTTTTTGGACAAGGGATTTTGTCCGAAGCAATTTGAAAGGTGTATATTGCTGCAGAAAAGTGTAAGTCCAAATATTGTGGAAAAATCCATAAGATCAGGAGCCTAACAATGCAGAGTCATTCACATTCTTCCCAGAGCCTAATGAATCAGCCGGAAGGACAGAACACTTTTGGGTATCCAGGGAATTAGCAATAAGGATTACAAATGTAGAAATTCAACCAAAAACTTTATCGGAGCATAATTCATTTTTTTCTTATTAAGAGGAATAGATAAATTAATTTTTCAATGTAGAATGAATGAGTTTATTAGATGATCAGGAAATAAATGAAAAGGCACAAAAAACCTTAAAAGGCTATTTCGAAATTAATCTGAATGAAGAGACCAAAAGTCTCTGGGAGACTAACTGGGACACAAGCAAAGCTGTAATGAGAGATTTTTTTCCTACGACAAAATACTTTTCAGAAAAAAAGAAGAGAAAAGAAGAAATCAGAATTATTAAATCATATAATGGAAAATGAAAAGATATTAATCAGTAAACCTGGTGCTACGAAAGCTAAACAAAATACTAAGATGTTACGAACACAATTCTCAGTGATTATAAATCAGGAGGTTGAATGGAAATATGATGAGACAGAAATTCTCTAATTTATTCTAATTCGAGAATAAACCAGGAATATTGCTAGCATGGCAATTAAGGAAAAGACAGTGCCAAAACACAATCAATAAGATTAACATTTAAGACAAGTTAATTAAACATCTGAAAGAGATTAGAAAGAATTTTTTAAATTTCTATAGGCAATTATATAAAGTTGGAAAAGAAAACGTAGTCGGAATCCAAGAATAATTTAAACAAGAAAATGTGCAAAGAAATTATGAAAGAGAAAAAGACTGACTGAATGAACCAATAACACTAGAAGAGATACAAACAGCAATTAAAGATTTAAAAATTGGAAAGGCATCAGGACCTGATGGATTTACTGCAAAATGTTATTAAAAATTAAGTCAAATTACAGTATGCTGTTACCGTTGAAAGAGGTCATGAATAACATTTTAGAAAAGGGAGATATCCCAGGCATGTGGAAAGAGGCATTTATTACATTGATCCAAAAAAGGGATGTAGATTTACTTCGGGTTAAAAATTACAGACGAATTGCGCTATTAAATAATGATTACAAAATGTTTGCAAGTATATTATTTATTATTATTTATACCCCGCCCATCTGGCTGGGTTTCCCCTGCCACTCTGGGTGGCTTTCAACAAATACAAAAATACATTAAAATATCACAGATTAAAAACTTCCCTAAACAGGGCTGCCTTTAGGTGTTTTCTAAATGTCAGGTAGTTGTTCATCTCCCTGACCTCCGATGGAAGGGCGTTCCACAGGGCGGGCACCACTACCAAGAAGGCCCTCTGCCTGGTTCCCTGTAGCTTTGCTATGTTATTAGCCCAAAGATGGAAGCAAGAAGATTTATGAATGAAACAAGAGTGTCAGATGAAATTACTGGATTTTGCCTAATTAACAAAACTGATGGGAAAAATCTGGAACCAGCGGGTTCAGAGTTTTTCGAAAGACTGGAACAAATTTATGTTATACTAGTGGGACCGGCCACGCGTTGCTGTGGCCCAGTCAGGGCCCCCGTACCCCAGTGGAGGACGGTAGGATACCCCTCCCTCTGTTGTCCCTGGGGAGTGTTGGCCCCTCCCCCTGTATCTCCATACCTTAGCCCCCACCCTTGGAAAAGGAGCTGAGTCATGTATTATAGTTTTGGCCAGTAGATGGCACTGTGTTGAGTTCCTTAAAATTGGCTTTTACCTGCCTCAGGTGTGACATCTGTCTAAGCAAACTGTATAAGATCCTTCACATATTCGCATGAATGCAATCGGTTAAGCGGTTTCGGTGAAAAGTGGTGACACACAAACATGGTCGGTTTACATTTTGTATATACTGTATATAGATTTGAAAGACAATTGTAAACAACTTTCATAGCTAGTAGGGTTACAAGAAGTTTTGTAAGGTTAAAATTACTACTTATCATAGCTAGTTTAGTACAGTGGTGCCTCGCTAGACGAATTTAATTCGTTCCACCGGGTCTTTTCTTATAACAAAAAATTCGTTTAGCGAATCCCACAGGAATGCATTGGATTTTTTTGGATATTTTTTTTTGCCCATAGGAACGCATTAATTGAATTTCAATGCATTCCTATGGGAAACCGCGATTCGCTAGATGAATTTTTCGTAAAATGAATTCGTCTAGCGAGGCAACTTCCACTAGAAAAAACCTTTCGTTAAGCGGAAATTTCGTCAAGCAGGGCATTCGTTAAGCCAGGCACCACTGTATATATATAAGATTATGAGTTAATAGTGCAGTCATACCTCTAGATACGAATAATGCGGGTTGTGTACAACATGGGTTACGTACGCGCCGAACCCGGAAGTGCCGGGTTCTATTCTAATCTATTCTCCAACAATATCCAATCCCTTAGCCAACATAGACAGGGTGCTTCATGATATAATCTCAAATAATCTCTTTTGTATCTGTAAGAAGCTTATACTGTATTTGATTCTTGGTGATTCCCCCTGCCAGATAAATTTTGATAGTATTTTTTGCCATTCTTTGAATTAACCCACCCCACTGATCACCAGGATTGCTTGAAATAAAAATGACATTTTAGGTAGCACATTCATCTTTAAAGCAGATATTCTTCCCTCAAAAGATAATTTCATCCTTCCCCACACTTCTAGATCTATCTTACCCTCTTTCCAAACAGGTGTGTATTTATCTTTAAACAAATTTCTATTTTTTGCAGTTAACCACATGCCTACATATTTTGTTTTTTTAACTACCAAAATTCCTGTATTGTGTTGCAATTCCTCTTTCAATTGTGCATTCAAATTTTAACTGGCATTTTTGTTTTTATTTTATTAAATCTAAATCTGGCTACTTGTCCAGATTCTTCTCCTTTTCCCTGGTGTTGTTCCAACCCCTCCCTTTTTTGTTGACATTTTGCTAAGTTTTTATAAACTTTTTTTTCAAGTCTAAAAATACTAAAGGTAAAAGACCCCTGACAGTTAAGTCCAGTCGCGAATGACTCTGGGGTTGCGGCGCTCATATCGCTTTACTGGCCAAGGGAGCAGATGTTTATCCACAGATAGGTTTTCCAGGTCGTGTGGCCAGCATGACTAAGCTGCTTCTGGCGAAACCAGAGCAGTGCACGGAAACGCTATTTACCTTCCCGCCGGAGTGGTACCTATTTATCTACTTGCACTTTGACGTGCTTTCGAACAGCTAGGTTGGCAGGAGCACTTTTAAAATTTCTGAAGTGCATTTTTTGCAGCTGCCAAAAGGTGTTGCCCACTCTATAAAAGCAGAGAGGGACGTGAAAAAACAAACAAACTAAAGAGATCTGCAATTTCCCTCTTAGCCATGGTATCAGTGGTCAAATTACTTCTTCATTTTCCCTTGTTTTGTCTGCAACCACTTGCTTATTTGCCAACCAGGTAAATTCTCAAAACAAAGGCAGTTAATATTTTTAACTTACAGGTAGGTAGCTGTGTTGGTCTGCCGCAGTCGAAACAAAATAAAAAAATTCCTTCCAGTAGCACCTTAGAGACCAACTAAGTTTGTCATTGGTATGAGCTTTCGTGTGCATGCATGTATCTGAAGAAGTGTGCATGCACATGAAAGCTCATACCAATGACAAACTTAGTTGGTCTCTAAGGTGCTACTGGGAGGAATTTTTTTATTTTGTTTCGACTATTTTTAATTTATTCACTCTCCACTTTTGGTTTCTTTGTTAGGTGGCCTCCAAGATGCGAGATGAAAAAAAAGAAAAAACACAAACCCAAGAAGTTCTAAGTCAAAATGAAGTCTCTCTTCGGCTGCTTCTGGAAAAAATAAAGGGGAGGGGACGACAGAAACACCCATCAATATAAAGGGCAAACGGGGGGGGGGGGAGAGGTGGCAGGAAAAATTGAATATATCCAAGATAGCCCAGACAAAGTCGCAGTCTACCAATTACTTCAACCTAATCTGATTGATCAAAGGACTTTTAGTTGCAAATTGGAAAAAGCTCTGTGTGTCACCCCCTCTCCAATCTCACTGCAGCCTCCCCAAGGATGGAGGAGAAGCTGCCTCAGTTTCTGATTTGATCCCAGAATGTCCCACTTTTCTTTAGGATGTCCCTATTTTCATTGGAGAAATGTTGGAGGGCATGGGGTTATCTGACACACGAACTGTCTGAAAGCAATCCTGTATAGGGAAGGGGTTGTTTTTTTTGTTTGTTTAATGTTTTATTATGTTTTTATATGTGTTGGAAGCTGCCCAGAGTGGCTGGGACAATCCACTAAGATGTGTAGGGCATAAATTGTAAAATTATTGTGGAATGGGATGTCCCTATTTTCACCAGAGAAAAGTTGAAGAGTATGTACTCAGTTTCTGTACATTGTGCCAATAAATCATCAATGACAGTAAAAGGAATGTATCGACAATTTTTTACTGAATGGTGATCCACCGATTTTGATGCCTGTAGGAGGGATGTGGACTTTTTTTTTTGTCTTTCCCCCAAACCAACAGTCCACAAGATTAACCTTGTAATGTAGGGAGGGAGGGGTTATTTGTTTCCCTTTCCAAAGGGATGAAAACTGCCAAGATTCACAAGGACGGATGCAGTGGCTCTTCCACAAAGGAAGACTTTACCACTTTGAGGTGTGCAAAATAGAAATCACTTAAAATCCCCTAGTGCTGTGCAGGGCCGTCCTAAGGGGATCTGGCGCTGTGGTGCAAAATCTCTCCGGCGCGCACCCCCACTTGCTAGGTGCTGTTGGAATGGCGGCTAGCAAGCCTGCTGTTGCGAGGGGGCTTGGTTGGAACAGCGCACCGAAAGGAGCCCTTTCGGACGCTGCTCCCGCCACATCCCCTTGCCTGGGTGGGCTTGCTAGGTGCTGTTTGAACAGCGGCTAGCAAGCCTGCTGTTGCGAGGGGGCTTGGCGGGAACAGCTCACTGAAAGGAGCCCTCCCACCGCCCCTCCTTGCAAGCCTGCTGTTGTGAGGGCAGGGCCGTCTCTAGGTCCGGGTCGGGTGGTGCGGGGCGCCAGGCCACCAGGGGCGCCGCTGCGCCCGCTGCGCCCGCTGAGAGGCGCAGTGGAGGCTGCCCCAGGGGCGCCTCTCAGCTGTTCAACGGCTACAGGCTGCTCTCTGGAGGCATGCGGGCCTGGGGCCGCCTCCGCCGCGCGCAGGGGCATCGCAACGACCAGGCTGGGTTGCGCAGGGCTCCGGCTCTCCAGGCTGGGAAACGGGGCAGGGCGGGGGCGCCGGAGGGATCTGGCACACCAGGGCACCAGGTATGCTTAAGACGGCCCTGTGTGAGGGTGTGTGGTGGGAACACTGCACAGTGGAGGATACATTCGACCACCCCCTGCAAGTCTGATGGAGGAGGGGCAGTGGCAGAGCTAGGCTGCTTCAGCAGCAGCGCCTCGCTCATCGCCTCAAACATGGGCAGTGTGGGGGGCTGCTGGGCGCCCCAGCCCAGCTCCCCTGATGGGGAGGTGCCCTGGTGCACCGCACCACTAAGCCAAATGGAAAGGATGGCCCTGGTGCTGTGAGAATATTAAGGATAGTAGGAAAGGATATATTGAACAAGTTTTATCCTTCCTTCACTCACGCCTAGTAAGTGATGTAGCAGAGCAGAGTCCCCTCAATATAGCTGGAAGCTAGTTTGCAGATTCATGTGAATCTCTTAGTTAAGATTTTTTCCTGATGTCCGCTTTGATCCCTCTTACAAGAATAAAGACACAAGAATCTTTCTGAGTAAAGTAACAAAATGTTTACTCACATTTCAGTTCACGGTTTGATCCCTGAAAGGCAGTTAGTTCCACAAAGTAGTAGTTCCACAAAGAAACCTTGAGTTCATCTCATCGATGAACTTAATTACATTAAGACAACAAAATAATAATAAATAATAATAATTTATTATTTCTACCCCGCCCATCTGGCTGGGGTGGCTTCCAACAGAAGGTTGAAAATACATTAAAACGTCAGTCATTAAAAACTTCCCTAAACAGAGCTGCCTTCAGATGTCTTCTAAACTTACCTTCCAAGTTCCGGACTGCAGAATCCGGGACCGGCAGCCATTTTACACCGGAAGTTGTGTCGATGTAACTTCCGATGTAACTTCCGGTGTAACTTCCGGTGTTGCTTTGCCCTTCTATGGGCACCCAAAATGGCCGCCGCCGGCTTCAAAAGTCGCTTGTACGCATGTCAGGAAGTGTGCCGACGCAACTTCCAGTGTCGCTTCGCCCATCTATGGGCACCGAAATGGCCGCCGCCAACACCGGAAGTCACGTCTATGCACTTCCGGACATGCGTAGATGCGACTTTTGAAGCTGGCGGCAGCCATTTTTGGTGCCCATAGAAGGGCAAATCGGGAAAAAAAATGGCCGCCGGCAGGAGAAAATAATGGAGAAAAACGGGAGACGAAGTGATACGGGGGACCACCGGGAAAAGGTAAGGAAAAAAGGGGTTTTCCCGGGGAAAACGGGAGACTTGGCAGCTATGCTTCTAAATGTCATATGGTTGTTTATTTCTTTGACATCTGATGGGAGGGCCTTCCACAGGGCAGGCGCCACTACCAAGAAGGCCCTCTGCCTGATTCCCTGTAACTTCGCATCTCACAGTGAGGGAACCACCAGAAGGCCCTTGGCGCTGGACCTCATGGCTGCAGGAGAACAGCATGGCAGGAAAAGAACACTGAGCAAGGGATCAAGTAAAGACAGAGATCAAGACAAACTGAGAAAATGGCTGTATGACTCGGCTCTTTCATGGAGTCAGCCAGGGCCACGTCCATCTCATAGATCACATGCAGGGGGAGGATACTCCAGACCAGTGGAGCAGGAAGTTACACTGGCTGGATGTCTTCCTGCATGTGGCCACTCTAGGAAAATAAGGAATGTTGCATTTGACTGCACTAATGGATTACATCCCACAATGTGCCTGGATACTGCTGATGTGGAGGAATTTTCCATGTGGAAAGGGAAATAATAGGCTGCTAATGAGCAGCATAACTGGAAGCTTATTTTATTTTATTTTTTAAACATAATTTTTATTAATTTTACAAATTACAAAGAATGGTACATACATGAACACCTTTTCCACCTTCTTCCCATCCCCCTCCATGAACAGTCAGAAGTGGTCCATTTTATGATTGGATTTCTGTCCTCCTCCCCCTCCCCTGCCCCCGAAGCCCCCCCCTGCCACCAGGGAGCTCCAGTGAACCAGGGCAGTACGCAGGAGTTCATCCATCCAACCATCTATTGTCATACCAAAAAAAAAGAAAATACAAAAAGAGAAAAAGAGAAAAAAGAGAAGAAGAAAAAAGACAAAAAGGAAAAAAGACAAAAACAGAAAAAAAAATTCATCATAATTGTTAAATTCATAATTGTTAAACCATATTTTGTGGGCTTCCCCACCCTCCCCCCTTCCCCGGTTTTCCTCCCTTATTTATCATCTTCAACAGTTTCATAGTTCATATTTTATAACATACACCTTTATATCTTATACCACTTTTAAACTAACTATTATCATTTTCGCCTAATGTCCAATCACTGAAAAATCAAACTCCCATTTTTTCTACCCGTGCCTAATTTTTACCCCCTCTATAGGCCTCCATAAAGGTAAAGGTAAAGGGACCCCTGACCATTAGGTCCAGTCGTGACCGACTCTGGGGTTGCGCGCTCATCTCGCATTATTGGCCGAGGGAGCCGGCGTATAGCTTCCAGGTCATGTGGCCAGCATGACAAAGCCGCTTCTGGCAAACCAGAGCAACACATGGAAACGCCGTTTACCTTCCCGCTGTAGCGGTTCCTATTTATCTACTTGCATTTTGACGTGCTTTCGAACTGCTAGGTTGGCAGGAGCTGGGACCAAGCAACGGGAGCTCACCCCGTCACAGGGATTCGAACCGCCGACCTTCTGATCAGCAAGCCCTAGGCTCAGTGGTTTAACCACAGCGCCACCTGGGTCCCCAATAGGCCTCCATATTTTCACCTTTTTCCAGAATAAATTCACTCTTTAAACCTATAACTATTCCCAAACTAACCTTACATCCCCCGAGTACCGGCTCCACCCCACCAATCCAGCAAGTTCCATAGTCAGCAGTCCAGTTATAATCCTATTAATCCATCCTTACAATCACAACTTCACTTTCCCTTCACCCCACCCCCTGTTTACAGTCTTTTGCCATCCAGGCCTCCCTATCAGACCCCTGAGCTTCTTCTCTTCTCTGCTTAATTTTTCCTTCTTCCCTGTGGTCATTCTGGAGTTCCAGTAAATCCAATCGTGCCCCCCTCGAAGGGGAGGCACTCCATCCAACTTTTTGTAGAGTAAAATCATCATTTTTTTCGTGGTGGGCTTCATTTTGTGTTAAATCATCACAGTCCTCATCTTCATCTTTTCCTTCCAAATCACAGTCACCATCATTGTCATTCTCACATTCGTCTTCTTCAGTTTCAAAAGCTTCATCTTCTAAGAAATCATATTCTGCCATCACCATCTGGAATTCTTGCCGTTGTGTCTCCTCTTGACATAGTTCTATTCTTGCTTCCCACATTAAGGTCAAAACAGTCCGCTGAAACTCAGGCGGGTACCTTTTTGTTGACATAGTTCAATCCTGTCAAGGTCAAAACTTGTCACATGGGGTGGAATATGATCGCAGTCTATTTTCTCGACTCCATTTTAACATGCTGGCTGCATTCTTAAAAATAAAGTTCAAACTCACATTTCAAAAGCATATAGACCAAAAAAGAATTTCCAAAAAGTCCAGAAATAAAGATAGAAATAAAATTTAACTATAAATCCTAATCAGCTCACTGGGTTGTCTGGGCTGCCGGCTCCCAAGGAAAAGAAAGGTCTTTCTTAGTCTTAACCTCTTTCTGCAGGGCATTCACAACCACAGTCTCTCTCCCCTTTTACCCTGCATTTAGGGGAGATTCTCTTTGATGCCTTTGAGGGATCCTTTTAAGTTAAAATCTTCTGTTTACGGCTTCGGGTTTCTGTTTACTGTCTCTTATGTTACCGTAGGGGGGGGGGTGGCTACTGGAAGCTTATTTTAAAGGGAAAAGCAGGATTAACTGAGTGAGGAGGAAGTATCAGTTCTCGAAAAGGAATATGAGGAAAGTTTATTTAGAATATTAATTGCTAGTGGGGGGGGAGAGGTTTAACCCTGTTCACTTTGCTCACCAACCCCCACTTCCCCCCCACTATAACATATTAAACCTTCTCCTTTCTATCCTATGCAACAACGAAGCCCCATTTTCACCTTCCTAACCATGTTGTAGTTTCTCCAAATTTGAAGTTTCTGTCTCTCTATATATTATAAGGGCTTGTAATGTTCTTTTTCTTTGCATCCATTTGCAGAAGATCAGAATAGAAACTGAAGTGGAAGAGAAAACACAGCTACTTCCAGCAAGAGAGAGCAGAGACAGAGAGACAGAGAGAGAGACACACACAGAGAGAGAGATGGAGAGACTGTGTGGCCACAACTAATGACTTGGCCCAGGGGACAGGGCTGCACTACTTTGTTTGCTAATTTTCTTTCAGTTTTGTGACAGTGGTGTAAATTGGGCTATGTAAGAAAAATCTCTATATATGTGATTTAGAATGAACACCGTGAGACCCTTAATAAAGAACTTCGGCACAAAAAAAAAAAGTTCAACACTAATACAAAACTTACTGAGTTTTGGTGTGTTTTGGGGGTGTTTTTTTTTGAGGCAGATCAAAGTTGTTGAGCTTTTTCTCCTGCAAAATCTCAAGCTTTTGAGCTGTTTTTAAGGAAATCCGCCCAAAACATCATGTATAGCAGCCCTAAACCAGTTACATGTGGATGTTGGGACTGGAGTATGAGAACTTGAGGTGAGGTTACGGTACATGGCCTCCATCCTGGCTCCTGTGTTGTTGAACACAGGAACTGTTAGCACCTGAATATTGTTGGGGGCCTACTCTGTCATATTATCCAGATCTCTTTGTATTCAGATGCACTAGAATTGCAGAGGAGGTACAGACTCCAATTCCAAAGCCAAAACATCTGCTCCCCCAACCCATAAAGATAAAGGTACCCCTAACCGTTAGGCTAAGTCGTGGATGACTCCGGGGTTGCGGCACTCATCTTGCTGTATAGGCCGAGGGAGCCGGCATTTGTCTGCAGACAGCTTCCAGGTCATGTGGCCAGCACGACTAAGCCGCTTCTGGCGAACCAGAGCAGTGCATGGAAACACCATTTACCTTCCTGCTGGAGCGGTACCTATTTATCTACTTGCACTTTGACATGCTTTCGAACTGCTAGGTTGGCAGGAGCTGGGACAGAGCAGCGGGAGCTCACCCAGTCACGAGGATTCAAACCGCCGACCTTCTGATTGGCAAGCCCTAGCCCAGGGGTAGGCAACCTAAGGCCCAGGGGCCTTCTAAATCTGGCCTGCAGACCGTGTTTTTACATGAGTAGAATGTGTGCTTTTATTTAAAATGCATCTCTGGGTTATGTGTGGGGCATATGAATTCATTCATCCCCCCCCCAAAAAAATATAGTCCAGCCCACCACATGCCTCTGGCAGAAAAAGTTTGCTGGCCCCTGCCCTAGGCTCTGTGACCAGCTAATCTTTAAAATGCCTTAGGATGGGGTGGGAAAATGGAAAGTAGGAATGGGTGAGTTGCCTGAAGCTCAGAAAACTTACTGTAAGAGGAAGGGAGTACAGGGAACCCCCTCCTCTAATCAAGAGCAGCTCATCGACTAGTAGTCATGAGAGCGCAGACTCGGCAGAGGCTAGGCAGGAAATGGGAAGAGGGGACCGGGGCTCTGACAGCCTAGGAGAGCATGAACCCCACAGCCAGGAACGGAGGGAGGAGAGCAGGGGGGAAAGGGAAAACATGGAGCGCAGACCTTTGCCCCCCGGTTCTGGAATTAAGGAAAAGACGGAAAGGGGAGAGACTGTCTGTCCCGCGCCTTTTATGTTGGAAACGGGGGCGCAGGGGGGGCCGTCCCGGATTCTGCATCGGACTGAGGAGGCATGTTTCCTGACATTCCGCTACACTGTACATAGAGCGCACAAATAAAGATTGTTTAAAGACAAGCAGGTGCCGAGTCGTTACTCTAGAGTAGCCGTAACAGCCTCTGACACTTACCATTTTTGAGTATGAGCCAGAAATAATTGTGGTCTTTACTTATTTCATTTTTTTGGGGGGGGGGAAGTGCCCTAACAGGTAAAAAGGTAAAGGACCCCTGGTCAGTTAAGTCCAGTCAAAGGCGACTACTCCTGAAGGAATCTTTTGACTCACAATATGTAAAGCACGCCAAGAACATAAATTGCCAAATAAAATAAAATAAAAACCTGAGCTTTAAAAGCTCAACTCTCACTAAGTTGGAACTTTGGAGTCCCCAGATCAGGGGTCTGCATGCTTCATAATGAATTGGAGGATGTGGGCAGACACAGTTTAGCTAACAAGCAGGGGTAAATAATGCATTGCCTGTGGGTCCATGACATCTATGATGGCTTTGCTCTGAGCATCCTTTTTAAAAAAAACAAAAACTTTATATATATATATAAAAGTAAGTAATTAGTCCTCCTGGAAAGAAACTTATTAAACAAAATGTGCAAATAACTTTCGAAGCAATTTCTTTGAAATCAGCTTGTGTGGTTACTCCTGCCTGTAACTGTTTCTAGCCAATGAATGATGTCAGAGTTGTGACTGATACACTTATCAGTTGTTTAGACACCAGGCAATCGGAATCCTCAGTGTCCTAAAGAAGTTCTGTTTTCTTCTCCATTTTATCGAACCTTTCCTGCTTCTGTGTTATTTTCTCACCCTTGGAATCTCTGTACCTTGCCCTTCCTCTTTCCCTAGTAACCATGATGTGGTGTGCTTATTTGAGATCAAGTGGTCATGGCAGTTATATACTGGAAATACTGTTACACAATACGACACTACTAATGCACACTAAGTGTTGATGGCGGTAAAATGCAGCTCTTTCCAGGCCCCACCTTCTCCTTAGGCCACACACAGTCTTCACAAGCCACTCCCCTTACTGGCAATATTTCCTGCCCTCCAAGAATTGAGCTGTAACTTGTTGATGTTTCCCCATTCATTTTTATTGAGAGAAAGCTTTGGTGCATGATTAGCCCCTTGAGGCACTTCAGACAATATGCGTAGTTAAGCCTCTGTTCTTTGCTACGCAGTACAGACTTTGCTAATCCTCTCTTTTACTAACCTGACTGCCAAGCTATGCTCTAGCTTTGTGCATTTGCTATCCCATTCCCAGTCCTAAATGTTGAAGGGGCGTTCTCTGAGGCATCTGTTCGTCCTTACTGGTTGTTGTGCTCTCTGCTGCCCAATCTTCTCATTCATTCTTGCTTGAGGGAATGGTGGTGGTGTCTCCAAAAATTGCCCTTCCTCCTGTGGGGTGCTCAACCGCCCTTCTCCCTCTGAGTGCAGGGAGACTGTCTTACTCTCACATGCCTCCTCCTCCCTGGAAGGAGCAGTCATGGCCAGTGGAAATTTACAACAACCCTGCTGGGGTGAGGGAATGGGCAGGGAATCAAGGGGTACTTGCTTCTCCCTCTCCTCATTACTAGTGTCCAATTCTCACCCTCTCCCCAGTGGTCCCCTCCTCAGGATCATTCTCTCCCCATTCTGTGCTCCCCCAAGGCTCATCCTCCTCCTGGCTCTGCCAGCCACTGACACCCTACTAGGCACAGGTGTTGTTGTTGTGGCGTGGTTAGTGCTTTTGCGATGCTGGTGGCACTGTGGTCTAAACCACTGAGCCTCTTGGGCTTGCCGAACAGAAGATCAGCTGTTCGAATCCCCATGATGGGGTGAGCTCCCGTTGCTCAGTCCCAGCTCCTGCCAACCTAGCAGTTCGAAAGCACACCTGTGCAAGTAGATAAATAGGTACCACTGCATTGGAAAGGTAAACAGTGTTTCCATGTGCTCTGGTTTCTGTCACAGTATCCCATTGTGCCAGAAGCAGTTTAGTCATGCTGGCCACATGACCCAGAAAGCTTTCTGCGGACAAATGCTGGCTCCCTCGGCCTGAAAGCGAGATGAGTGCCACAACCCCGTAGTCGCCTTTGACTGGACTTAACCATCCAAGGGGTCCTTTAACTTTAACTTTACCTTAGTGCTTTTGCCTGGCCAAACTGTGTTCTTGAATTATGATAATGCTTTTAGCTTATCTAGATGGGGAATAAATAATATGATACTAAATTAACATCCCCTGCTACGCCCATTTTTGCTTCTGTGCTCAAACACTACTAGCAGGTGTCCCCCCAAAAGTTAGTTTCCAACAGGAAGTTGGTTTCCAAGGAAATGTAGTCCTTGGGCTGAAAAAGTTTCACCACCCTTGCTTTAACGTGTGGGTTATGTGGCCATTTTATTCCATTGGATTCTATGAATAGAGCTTGTTATTGATCTACTTTTAAGTCCCCCATTTAAGGGGGTAGGGAAAGTTTTCTTTTATCTCATCAAGGAAAGCATAGAGTAACTGAGTTGGAGTTTTGTTTCAGAACCATGAATGATAACAACTCCCACAGGGACACCATGGCCTCAAATTGGATGTGGGTGTCATTGGCTGCTACATTAGAGAAGCACATCCAGGAACCAGAAAAGCCAGTAAGTTTGTCACATTATCATAAACCATGTCACAGAAAAAGGTCATACGGCTTTCTTATGATGGAAGGATATAAGAAGGGGAACTGAACTGGAGAGTAACAGAACCTGCCTAAACTGGGTGAGTAGCTGCAGGCAACACATGAATTAGAAATAACCTGAAATTACATTTCTGTCTCTTTTTTTCATTTTAGGATTTTATGGTCTCAGACATTTAGGTCAAGGAGAAGCTCAGTTACATTTAGGTCTCTCCTCTCCTCTTGTCTTTGGACTTGTATGTTCTCAGCCATTTAGATCAAACAATTAATTGTTGTAGGTACAGTCATACCTCGGTTTAAGTACGCCTCGGTTTTAGTATTTTCAGTTTAAGTACTCCGCGGACCTGTCTGGAATGGATTAATCCACTTTCCATTACTTTCAATGGGAAAGTTACAGGTAGGTAGCCGTGTTGGTCTGAGTCGAAGCAAAATAAAAAAATTCCTTCAGTAGCACCTTAAAGACCAACTAAGTTTATATTTTGGTATGAGCTTTCGTGTGCATGCACACTTCTTCAGATACACATCTGAAGAAGTATCTGAAGAATACTTCTGAAGAAGTGTGCATGTACACGAAAGCTCATACCAAAATATAAACTTAGTTGGTCTTTAAGGTGCTACTGAAGGAATTTTTTCAATGGGAAAGTTCGCTTCAGGTTAAGTACGCTTCAGGTTAAGTGCAGACTTCCGGAACCAATTGTGTTTGTAAACCGAGGTACCACTGTACTTGCCGGGTGATTTAAATGTTCTGAAAGTTTGCTGCAGAATTTTGTGGCGTTTCTTGTGAGTTTCTTTATTTATAGAAGTATTTATATGCTGCCATCTCATAAAATATGTGCACAATGAAACAAAATCAATTAATAACAATGTGACTTGATCATTGAAGGTGGTTATGGCCAATCAAGAAAATTTGTTGCAGAGGCTTGTTGACATAAAACGCTTCTCCAGTCAATAGCAAGGATGCCTGCGAAATCTACACTGGGAAGTGTTCCACAGAACAGGACTGGTGACACTAGCCATTTAGACCTCAGTAACACGGAGGACATCTAACAGTGCTGCTCTAGATGCTCTCAGTGATTGAGCTGGGATATACAGGCTCTGGCAGCCCTTATGAGTCTGTGGGTGCAAGACACCCTAGATTCCAGATCAAGCAAATGTTAGGATTCGATTAAGGGTTGAGTGTTAAAGCTGGTTTCCTTTTGAGTGTGATAGCTTGGGGGTAATGATTAAGACAACACAGGATCAAAAGACTAAATGTGAAAAGGCAATTGAATGCGGCCCTCTCTCACTCTGCAGATAAAAGCCAAGGGATTAGAATACAGAGTTGGAAGATATTGTAGGCAGAAGTGTGACGCAAGAGGGGAGAAGGAAAGTAACAAGGTGCAGAGAGTCATAGCAGATTGCTTCTGGGTCACAAGGCTGTGGCTATGGAAGAAGCCAGAATGCCTTGGACTGTATACCCCTCCATCAGGTTATATATGTGTGTAAATAAACCATATATCATAATGACACCACAGTCTCTGCTACGCCTAATTTTCCAAAAGGAAACATAAGACCCTGGGTAGTGCACTTGGAATTCCCTGGAAAACTGAACTGCTCTGAGATCAGAGGTGGTGTGTAGAGGTATCCTGGATATAAGTTGTCCAGGGCTTTGTATAGCAACGCACAACCTTTGAAGCTAGCCTGGTAGCATATAGGCAGGCAGTGCAGTTTGTCACATGCTGTTGGCTGTCTGCCCCCACCAGCAGTCCAGCTGCTGCATTCTGTATAATTAAGCATCTCACAATGCAGTTCTACTGAGTTCTGTGGGACTCAGCCTGCAATGTTTGGGCAGCTTGCTTGTGAATCAGTCCCACTTAATGCAATGCAAAGGGATTTGCTTCGGAATATATGTATAAAAAGGTCATAGAATCATAGAGTTAGAAGAGACCACCAGCAGTCCAGCTGCTGCATTCTGTATAATTAAGCATCTCACAATGCAGTTCTACTGAGTTCTGTGGGACTCAGCCTGCAATGTTTGGGCAGCTTGCTTGTGAATCAGTCCCACTTAATGCAATGCAAAGGGATTTGCTTCGGAATATATGTATAAAAAGGTCATAGAATCATAGAGTTAGAAGAGACCACGAGGGCCATCCAGTCCAACCCCCTACCAAGCAGGAAACACCATCAAAGCATTCCTGACATATGCCTGTCAAGCCTCTGCTTAAAGACCTCCAAAGAAGGAGACTCCACCACACTCCTTGGCAGCAAATTCCACTGCCGAACAGCTCTTACTGTCAGGAAGTTCTTCCTAATGTTTAGGTGGAATCTTCTTTCTTGAAGTTTGAATCCATTGCTCTGTGTCCGCTTCTCTGGAGCAGCAGAAAACAACCTTTCTCCCTCCTCCATATGACATCCTTTCATATATTTGAACATGGCTATCATATCATATCACCCCTTAACCTTCTCTTCTCCAGGCTAAACATACCTAGCTCCCTAAGCCGTTCCTCATAAGGCATTGTTTCCAGGCCTTTGACCATTTTGGTTGCCCTCTTCTGGACACGTTCCAGCTTGTCAGTATCCTTCTTGAACTGTGGTGCCCAGTTTCACATACCAAGGTAAAGGGACCCCTGACCATTAGGTCCAGCCGTGACCGACTCTGGGGTTGCGGCACTCATCTTGCATTATTGGCCGAGGGAGCTGGCGTATAGCTTCTAGGTCATGTGGCCAGCATGACAAAGCCGCTTCTGGCAAACCAGAGCAGCACATGGAAACACCGTTTACCTTCCCGCTGTAGCGGTACCTATTTATCTACTTGCATTTTGACGTGCTGTCGAACTGCTAGGTTGGCAGGAGCTGGGACCGAGCAACAGGAGCTCACCCCGTCACAGGGATTCGAACCGCCAACCTTCTGATCAGCAAGCCCTAGGCTCTGGGGTTTAACCCACAGCGCCACCTGGGTCGCCCAATATATATGTATAGGGCTGTGTTATTAGGCAGCAATTCTAGAAACACTTGAGAGAAGGTCTTGGGGAGTTTCACATACCCTTACATAACCTCCCTGCATGTTTATTATTCATTCATTTAGCAAGATATATAAACTGCTCAATCAAAGAGCTTTAAGAGGTGTCCATAAGGGAATTATTATAAACCAAAGGTGAAATATAAGAGCGTGCGTCTCACTTTAGCTTCTTGTTGCCTCCTCTCTTTTAAGATACAACATCCTGCCATGAAGATCTTGTCTATTCTTTCTGTGGTTTTCGTCCTGTCATTTCTGGTTGCTCCAGGTAAGTTGTATTTAAGCTTGCAAAGGGATTCTTTTGTGGCAATGCAGATGATTCCACAATGAACTGAAGAGACTTGAGGTTCTAGATGTTCTTCTTCCCACCTGGAAACTATTTTTAAACTGACTTCTAACATCTCTGAAAAATCAGGAAAATTCTGCATGGATTCATGACATTTTGAATATTCCAAATATTATGTAGATTAAATTGCTTGTGACTGCTCTGAGATGACAGCACAGAGTAACAAATGGAGTATTTCTCTCTCTGTCTACTTGTTTTTTTTAAGTAGTCATCATTGGAAATGAGAGAGAGGGAGAGAGAGGGAGAGAGAGTAGTCCAGAACTCCAACATCTGGGGTGAAATTTGCAAGTATCCCTAATTCTGACCAACTCTTTCTTTCTGTACAGGATTCACACACATAGGAATTAACAGTCGCGAACAATGTGACTATTTTAAAGGCAAATGCCTTCTATTCCAATGTGAAGAACACTGGAGAAAAGTTGGGAAATGTGCACCAGATGTGTATTGTTGCAGTCAAGAGTAAGTGCGAAAAACCAAGACGCCCAATTATTACTGCAGTTTTGTTTAGTCCAATAGCAACTTGAGGGCCATAGACTCCCCATTTCCGGCTCACACTAAAATATGTTTGATCTTGAGATATAAATAGATGCTGCATGTGCCCAGTGACTGACTCTGCCAGGAATGGAGAGAATGATATTTGCCTTGTCTTAAGCAGCTATTCCGTGGACCAGAGGACACTTCGCCTCCCAGCATTACTGACCTTATTCATTTTGGTCCCCATGTTCTTCTTCCCACAGCCCTATTATTCCAGATTTGAAAGAAAGAAAGGTAGATTTGCCAGCAAGATCCACCAGCGAATGAATGCATTGTCATTGCCCTTGCGGCTGCTAAGCCCATCACTTCCACCGGATATGACCCAAACACTTCAGCAGTTCAGCTTTCCTTACTGTAAAAGCATTTTCTTCTTCATGTGTTGTGTCAATTTTAATAATAAAAATGGATCCAACAGCTTCCTGGGTTTTATATTTTCAAACACAGGGAACCTGTCATTCTGTTTTCCCAGCATTGCTCTCACACACCTGGAAGAAAGAGTTGGGACACAAGTACTTGGATAATTAACACTATAACTCAGTGCTCCCCCCCCAAAAAAAAGTGTTTAGGGGTGTTGGCAGCCTCTCTCTGGGCTAGCCAATAGCAGCACCTCCTCCAACCCTCAGAAGACTCCTCCGCTAATGGGAACGCAGCATTCTTGAGGAGCGGGTCCTGGTGCTATGGACTCACAGCTGCTCATGTGAGCACCCAAACTCAGCAGAGTAAAACAGAAGTGGAGCTGTGGAGGTTTTGCAGCATACCTAATTTATTTCTACTAATTAGCCAAATAAAATAACATTACTTTAAGGGTGACTCCCTACAGGGAGCCTGCCCCCCATCATCCTGATGTCCACCTCGTCAAGTACAGAGAGCACCAGTGGTTCTGAAGCAGCCAGAGGGGGAGGGAGAGACTCGGTGGAGGAGAAAATTCAGACGGAGGAACAATGGGAAAGCTCGGGGGCGGAGGGATGCAGGCAGATGCTCCAGGACGTTGCAGAGCCAGGGCACCGACTGCTTAGGGAGGAAGCTGAAAGGGCATCACTCCTTCCGGTGCAAGAAGTAAGGAGAGTGCCACAACGCAGGTCAAGGGGGCGGCGTTTTGGGGGTGCCCAGACTACTTTTCTGGCATAGGGAAAAGATGTACGCCATTGCTGGATTCTGATTCGGGATGAGAGGTCATGTTTTAAGCTGTCTCTACACTATAAATGAATAGCACAATAAACGTTTTTGAAGATAAACTGGACTCAGGCGGAGTTACTCTAGAGTAGCCACGACGACCCTCTGACAATAACAAACATGTACGAGAGGAGCAGCTCTCATACAGACATCCTGTCTCTTTGCAAGACAGAACAAAGAGGAGTACAAAAACAACAGTAACGGAAGTCTCACAGACTGGCTTCCGTCTCTTCCTTTCCCACGGAACAGAAAGTAAACAATAGGATCACGTGGTCCTTGCAATGGGAAGAATGAAAATACTCATATTGAAATACTGCCCTTCAATGAGGCCAAACTTTGATTCACAAAATGTTTAGGGGTATGCGTACCCCTGGGGGGGGGGGGAAGCACTGCTATAAGTGTAATCCTCTTTCAAAGCAATCCAAGTTGGTCACCATGACTGCCTCTTATGGCAGCTAATGTCGTAGTTTAATTACGAGTTGTGCAGGGGTGCCAACTTGAATAAAATATTCGGGGGGGCCCACATAACCGATCATATGATTCAGGGCACACATACCATTTGAATGGGAATGCCCATCAACTCCTATGGAGCTGTGTGACGAAGTACTTTGTTGTGTATGTCCTGAATCTTCCATTGTTCAGCTTCATTGAACATCCTTGAGTTCTAGTATTATGAGGGAGAAAAACTCGTTTCCACAACTTAAACTATTTTATAAACCTCTGTCATCAAAACCTCTCTAACTCCTCTTTTCTCTAAACAAAAAAGCCTCAGATGTTGCAGCATTTCTTCATAAGGGAATTGCTCCTATTGCATATATTAATATTGTGCAGCTTGAAGCAGTTGGATGCATAAAAACTGACTCCTTTTGGAATAAAACATTGTCCAGACCCATACGTTTAATTCAAAGCTTTACTCGCAGAAGTTTCTTCTTCAAAACGGGACAAAAAACACTAATTGATATATCCAAAGAGTTCTATAAGACCTATTGCATGTCCAGCACAGGCTCAACATCATATAAGAAATTACTGTAGTCTCATTCTTATTCTTGTCTCAGAAGAAAGTGTCCAGAGCTTCAGGAAATCATAGGGGTCCTTTTATCTGAAACTGACAGATGGAAACAGACATTAGCGAGCTCAACAAAACCCAGGGAACTATGGTAAGAATGGTCCGGAGGTGGGGATGACTATGTTCCTTTAACATTTCCTTCCTTGTCTGAGTCCAAGATAATGACTACTGTGAAAGGAGTTCAGCTCTCTTTTTGTACCTTAAGCAGTGACTGGTGAGAGTACACCTCTCAGGACGCTGTCAGTATCATAGAATCAGAGAATCGTAGAGTTGGAAGAGACCACAAGGGCCATCCAGTCCAACCCCCTGCCGAGCAGGAAACACCATCAAAGCATTCTTGACATATGCCTGTCAAGCCTCTGCTTAAAGACCTCCAAAGAAGGAGACTCCACCACACTCCTTGGTAGCAAATTCCACTGCCGAACAGCTCTTACTGTCAGGAAGTTCTTCCTAATGTTTAGGTGGAATCTTCTTTCTTGTAGTTTGAATCCATTGCTCCGTGTCCGCTTCCCTGGAGCTTCTGGCTGGTTGCCCAGGAAATTATAAAGGCAAGGGAAAGTTTCTTACCGTCCTTTTTTATTTCAATCTTTACAGAGAGAAGCTATAGAACCTGGCCTGTTGCATAATGCTGTTGTCCCGAGTGAATCTCCACCCCGTCTCTCCCACTTCCTCATTCTTCACTTCTACGGGTGCTGCTGCATGCCCTTTGCCTTTGAGCTTTTTGCTCTCCTACTTTTAAGGCTTGGCAGGTTCTGGGAAAAGGAGGGTCTGGAATGCTTTCTAGTGACAATGTGTCAGCCAGGTGTTGCTCTGGTTCTCCTATGATTTCCCAACTTTCCCCCTCACCTTCCTGTCACGGTCCGGTCGGCGGGCGTCAGGACCAGAGGCAAGATGGTGGTGAAGAAGCAGGGTTGAAGGCAGAGGCGAAGGTCCACGGGGCACGAAGCAGGGCGAAGGCGAAGCAAGGGTCCAAGGAGCAAGACGAAGGATCCAGGAACAAGAAGCAAGGCGAAGGTCCACGGGGCAGGAGCAAGGCGAAGGCGAAGCAATGGCCCAAGGAGCAAGGGGCAAGGCAAAGGATCCAGGAACGAGAAGCAAGGCAAAGGTCCACGGGGCAGGAGCACGGCGAAGGCGAGGCAGGGGTCCAAGAAGCACGGCAGCAACAAGGCAAGGGTCCAAGGAACAGGAGGCCAGATGCAACCAGGCAGGGATAGCGTTGCTGTGGCAAAGAGCTGAAGGGAAATGCTGGGCTTTTATCCCTCCCAGCTCCTGCCACCAGGTGCAGTGAGATCTCAAGTGGCCTCACCTGGGTGATTACTCCTTGCTTCTCCAGCACAAGCTGAGGACTTCACCTGTGTGGCCACGCCATGCTTCTCCAGCACAAGTTGAGGCATGCCCCAGTCCTGCAAAGCACTACAGGCCCCAGAGCCTGACTCCTGCCCATACTCCTGACACTTCCTCTGAGCTGTGACCTCCCTCAAACCCCTGTTGTAAATCTATACTGTCTTCCTCTTCCTCCTCCCTGGAAGGGTCAGGCTGGGGAGGCAGTCTCCACCATTCCTCCTTCTCTGCCCAGTCTCTGACAATACTATAGGGTAGAACATATATGGCCACCACTGTTGGCTTATAAAGATTCTGGATCGCCAATTGTGTGGGTGGAGTATGTCCTCAAAGTGTCTTGCTTGTTGGGATGGGGAACAGAGAGGGGGTGGTGTGAGCATGTGTAGGAAGTGAGAGAAGGTAAAAAAAAAAGGTATTCATTGTTCCATCCACTTTTGCCTTTGGCATCACCCAATACTGGTATGTCTCCCTAGGATGGTTGCCCAGAAGGGAATGTTGGCTTTGGACTGAGAAGCATCCACTTCACTGCAAAAAAAAGGGGGGGGGCTAACATTTGCATGGTGCTCTCTGCCTTTGGAGATTAAAGCAGCTAGAGGGCACACTTCACATAGGTAGTGAAGGGCAGTGTTTCTCAACCACTGTTCCGCGGCACACTAGTGTGCCGCGAGATGCTGGCTGGTGTGCCGCGACGTGCGGCGACGAGAAGGGCGATTTGCATTGTCATGTGCCTGGCAGCCGCCAATAGGCAGCGCTGACCCGCTGGAAAGCAATATTTCTCCTCCTCTTTCCCAAAGCTCAGTGCGAATGAGCCTGGCGGCCGCCAATATGCAACACTAACCCGCCAGAAAGCAATATTTGGCAAGTGTTACTTACAGTCATAATTATAATATAGGGCGGCACAGAGTTAAATTTTTTAACTTTTTTAATGGTGGTGTGCCTCGTGATTTTTTTCACGGAACAAGTGTGCCGTGGCCCAAAAAAGGTTGAGAAACACTGGTGAAGGGTCTGGGGGTCATTGGACTAGAATCTAGATCACTAGAACAGTGTTTTTCAACCTTTTTTGGGCAAAGGCACACTTGTTTCATGAAAAAAATCACGAGGCACACCACCATTAGAAAATGTTAACAAATTTAACTCTGTGCCTATATTGACTATATATAAAGTAATTCTCCCACGGCACACCAGGCCACATCTCAGTGGTTGAAAAACACTGGACTAGATGGCCCTTGGGATCCTTTCCAACTCATTCTGATCACCTGGTATTTCCCCCCCCCCAAGGGTGACATTTTCACTCTATACATAGAAACACTAAAGGGATGAAGCAAGGGCAAATAATCGTGTGTGTGTGTGTGTGTGTGTGTGTGTGTGTGTGTGTGTGTGCATTTGATCCCAAGAATTCCCTACCCTTGCTTCAAGTGAAAAACATCTTTGCTGAATCTAGTTTGAGTGTTTCAGAGCCATCTTGTTTCTATTTCACCAGTTTGCAAGCAGCCTTAGCAAAGCATTCGAGTCAAGGGACAAACTTCCTTATTTAATTACATACTCTTTGCAGCAAATAAAAAAATAAATAAAATCCCTTCCAGTATCACCTTAGAGACCAACTAAGTTTGCCATTGGTATGAGCTTTCGTGTGCATGCACACTTCTTCAGATACCTTCAGATATCTTTGCAGCAGTAAGTGTTCAGTAAACAGTGGCCAATCTTTCTGGCATGGGGCTGACAAGGCAAATGTTTGCATATCCCCCGAGCGACCATACACTCTGTGTCACCCTGAAGATACCTGGTGAATCCTGCACAAGCAGAAGAGGACAATAACTGATCAGTCTGAAAAAGAAAGAGGCACTTCAAACAGGAACTAGTCATAGAATCATAGAATTGTAGAGTTGTAAATGATCCCAAGGGTCATCTAGTCCAACCCCCTGCGGTGCAGGAATCTCAGCTGAAGCATCCCTGACAGATAGCCATCCAACCTCTGCTTTTAAAAACTCCAAGAAAGGAGAGTCCACAACCTCCCAAGGGGGTCTGTTGAACTGTCGAACAGTTCTTCATGTTTAGTGGGAATCTCCTTTCTTGTAACTTGAAGCCATTGGTTCAAGTCCTACCCTCCAGAGCAGGAAACAAGCTGGTTTCCTCTTCCATCATTTCTCTAGTCCATCATTTCTCTAGCAAACTTGCAGAGGATTTCATTCTCTTCTCCACTAGCCTGCCATAAAGTCTCCTGGGGAATAAAGGGTGGAAAAGTAAATGTTGTCCTCCACTGGGCCTCTCTGTTCAAGTTCTTTATGTTTCTGGCTACCTGTATTGGATTTTAATTTTGACCAATATGACTCCCCGCAGCTCCAGCAAGCACAATCAATGGTGAGGGGTGATGAGAGCCACAGCTCATCAACTTTTGGAGGGCCAAATGTTCCCCATACCTACTGTACAACACAGACTGCTGGACACCAATATTAAACTACAACAAATATTTTATCGACTCTGCTCCCTGTCACATGGGGTTATTATCCGTTCCTCTGCACACCATGGAGAATGCTCAGAAATATCCAGCAGCCTGTAAATTATATCAACAGCATAGGCTCTCTGACATCTTTACTCTCCCACAAACATTGTTTTAATTCGTTTCCATTAAGTTTCCACATGGCCTACCTGGAGCAACCATGAGTGCTATAAATAGCATCAAGGACAAGGCACAAAATATCTTCATGGCAAAGTGCTGACTCTGGTAACACTATGAGAAAAGAAAAAGCAATGGCATGAAGCTGGCTGATTGTAATCATGCTGGGCTTTGAGCAAAGTTATGGACCAGGATAGCAAGCCTGTGGCTGGATTGCAACTCCTATCAGCCCTGATCATTGTAGTGGATCTAGATAATAAGTCTCTTCCAGGAATACCTGCAGTTGCTTCACAACCATAAATCAATAAATCCATAAGTAAATGTATCTTAATCCCTGGCAGATGGTCATATTTAGTTAACTCCCATCAGAATTCTAGAATTACACCATTGAAGGACTCTTATCCCTACAATTTTGATGGAGTTGTCAAGAGCATCTATCAGTTCCAAACTAACAAGGGCATGAAGATAAAGTTGGTTAAAGATAAAATATGATTCTACAGGTACTTACCAAGAAGTTTGAACACTATGTCACCTTCTAGCCCAGATGGCTTGCTTATGTTCTTTGTCTTTGACTGACATTCACATTTCCAATTAGACACATCTCACCCTTTCAGGATAGATGGCATTGAGCCCACAAAACTTAGGTTAATAAATTGGGGATTTAACTTTTTGGAGGGATGGAAAGGTAATGTTTATCCATGTCCTTGGGCCAGCTTGTACCCATGTCCTTCCTACTCATCTGCTCCATGTTCAGTTTATTCAAATAAAGGAACACCCCTGATTTTGTTCTGGGTACACAAGGTACCAAGAGTGGGAGGGGAAATGAAACAATTGCTACCACTTGCGTGCCAAGGCCCCGTGCCACACAGTTACCTATTGATTTTTAAAAAAACAGACCCGAGTATTTAGGATTATGGGCTAAAACAGGCCACAACTTTATTGGTTACAGATGTGAACAGTTTGGCTTAGGCATTGGGTGAAACCAGGCTATACAGTGGTACCTCGACTTACGAAGACGATCCATTCCGCGGCAGTCTTCGTAAGTCGAGGTTTTCGGATGTTGAAGCGTGTGGTCGGCGCATGCACAAAGCGCGATTTCGCACAGGTGCAGAATGCGTGCACCAGGAGCGCGTGGTGAAAAGACTTCCGGGGTTGTCGACTTCGGAAGTCGAAACCTTTGGAAGTCAAAGCGTTTGGATGTCGAGGTATGACTGTATATTGACTCCCGCCCATCTGCAGGGAGTCGAACTAAGGGTAAACTACCAGAAGGGGGAGCCCTATGACTTACATCAAATAGGGGTGCCCCGAGGGGTCCCTGTTGGGGTCATGGCATGGTCCTAGCTTAGAAACGGTACAACCCAATGGCACAGGGAAATAAAAAGGGAAGAAGCAACATAGAAACACATAGAAATATTTAGATACATGCTGATCTCCACAAACTCAGACACGATATTTGAAAAACATAGAATTCTATTTGACAAGTCAACATGACCTCATATATTAGCTGACGAAGACGTCCACATCGAAAGAGGGCCCTGTCCTGGGTTCTTCTACTGAACTGACTTGGCATCCCGGCTCTATATAAAACAACCCTTTTGAACGCTCTTGGAATCGGACTAATATTTACGGATATTATTAGTTGATATCTTTTGTGTCTCGTTACACTGTAATGTGCTATTATTTTCTAAGTTGTAACATTTATTTCAAACTACATATCCTCGAGTGAACTTGAAGCTCATTTCTTGTTTGTATTCATTTGTTCTGTTCAAGACTGTTAGTCTTACCAGAATACATACCTTATTTGACTGTAACTCGCGAGTAGGATTTATTACTAACATTGAAATTTCTGGCCAGAGTTCTTGGTGTCCTTCTTTTCGGTGTAAGAAGCAACAGGCGGCAGAGAGCAGAGTAACTGATTATACAGGATAAAGAAAACCCAGACCAGGCAGTCGCAAGCGGCAAGTAAGGATCAGTGGATCGCCCAAGCCAGATCACAGTGAGGGCCTGGATGCCCAGCCACAACGCTGCCCACTGCGAAAGGTGGGTGGTCTTGTCCCCACCTACGCATGTTAGGGACTATAAAGCTACAGAAGGATGATTTATATGTGTCCTTAATACTTGTTTTCTGCCATATTGTGAATCCCCCTTACTAGAAAATACTAGTCCAACATCCTGTTTTCACAGTCGACAAACAGACGCCCACAGGAAGCCCACAACTCAGACTTTAGCACAGCAGCACTATCCCACCTTGTGGTTTCCAGACGTATACTGACTCTGATCATGGAGGCAGAGTATAGCCATCATGATTTGTAGCTACGGACATTCATATCCTTCATGAGATTGTCTAATTAAATATGAGCTGAAGAAATTAACAAATTGAAGAATGGGGCTCCAGCTAACAAAATGATTTACAATAGGGAGATTCTCCACTTAAGAAGGAAGAACCAGTTGCACAAATATAAGATGGGGGACACCTGGATGTAGTACAGTAAAAAGGATCTAGGAATAACTTTCTGATGGTAAGAGCTGTTAGACAGTGGAACAGATTCCCTCAGAAGGTGGTGGATTCTTCTTCATTGGAAGTATTCAAGCAGAGGTTGGACGGCCATCTCTCATGGATGCTTTAGTTGAGATTCCTGCATTGCAGGGGGTTGGACTAGATGACCCTCGGGGTACCTTCCAACTCTACCATTCTCTGATTTTATTATTCTAATCCTCTCTTAAAGACATTGGCCAGTTGTCAGTTTAATGTACTGTACAGAGTTTCCTCTCTTTTGCTCACTATGTCTTCTTGAGCAGCAACATGAGAACAGTTCTGTCATTCTCTCTTAATGTATCAGGACTGTTAAAACACTGGCCTACTTGTCCTTATGCCATGGAACCCTATAAGGAGGTGGGACATTCAGTACTTTAAATCTCAGCGAACATTCACAGTGCTCTGCCTCATTTGTGACCTGCTGGTCCATCATCTCCTGGTTGACTGTCAACCAAAAAAGACGAGCTGCCTTTTTGCTGTTGTTATTTCATGGGCACTTACCATATAAGTGCCAATAAATCATAGGTGCATATAACATGAGCCAGGAATTTATGGCATTCTGCATATTTGAGCCCCAAAATGGCTTACAAAGGAGGAAACACATACATGATACAAAATTCAAAGAAAATTAAAAACATGCATAATAAAACATTAGAGCAGCAATCACGGGACAATGGCCCCCTGAATTTAAAAGTGTTTTAACCTGAATGTCTGAAATTTAGCAGGGACGGTGCTTGTCTGATTTCTAAATGGAGGGTATTCCAAGAGCTGGACCCTTGATACAGAAGGTAGGATTCCCTATTGACATGAGTCATGCTTCTGGTCTATGGGAGACCACTAAGAGTGTTCTGGAAGATGGTCTCCATGATTGACTTTGGACATATGGGGTAAGGTGACCCTGTGGGGGTGGGGTGGGGGTTACTGTTTTGTATGCTATTATGGTATGCATTTTTATGTTTTTATATTGTAAACTGCCCTGTGATCTTTGGATGAAGAGCAAAATGGTAATGATGGTGGTGGTGATGATAATAATGGGACTCTCTTACTGATTTATTTAAACGATTTTCATACCATTTAACTACAAGAGTGTCTAAATCAGGCTTTCTCAACCTTAAGTCTCCAGATGTTGTTAGACTATAACACCCGTCATTCCTAGCCATCATGGCCAGTGGTCAACATGATTGGAGTTGTAGTTCAAGAGTGGAGTATGTTTAGCCTGGAGAAGAGGAGACCGAGAGGAGATAGGATAGCCATCTTCAAATACCTCACATGGAAGATGGAGCAAGCTTGTTTTCTCCTGCTCTGGAGGGTAGAACACAAACCAATGGCTTCAAATTACAAGAAAGGAGATTCTGACAAAATGTCAGGAAGATCCTTTGGAAAGTAAGAGCTGTTCAACAGTAGAACAGACTTCCTTGGAAGGTGGTGGACTCTCCTGCCTTTGAGGTTTTTAAGTAGAGGTTGGAGGGGCCATCTGTCAGAGATGCTTTAGTTAAGATTCCTGCATTGCAGGAGGTTGGTTTAGATGATCCCTTCCAACTCAACAATTCTTTGATTTTATGAACATCTGGGGTTGCAAGTTTGAGAAAGGCTGCTGTAAAGGGACCCCTGACCATTAGGTCCAGCCGTGACCGACTCTGGGGTTGCGGCACTCATCTCGCATTATTGGCCGAGGGAGCCGGCATACAGCTTCCAGGTCATGTGGCCAGCATGACAAAGCCGCTTCTGGCGAACCAGAGCAGCACACGGAAACGCCGTTTACCTTCCCACCAGAGCGGTACCTATTTATCTACTTGCACTTTGACGTGCTTTTGAACTGCTAGGTTGGCAGGAGCTGGGACCGAGCAACGGGAGCTTACCCCGTCACGGGGATTCGAACCGCCGACCTTCTGATCGGCAAGCCCTAGGCTCATAATAAAAATAAAAAATAAAACAAACTACTAGAAAACTTCAATTAAAATGCTCATTTGAATAATAATTTTTAAAAAGACTTCAGTATGTGCTGGAGGTACATTATGGAGATGACCTGTCTGACCTCAAATGGAAGGGAATTCCATAAAACTGGGCCCACAATACTGAATTGCCTGCCCCCTGGTGAATATGAACCATGTGTTTGAGCCATGGGGGACCACTAACAGTGACTCCAGCAAAGACCTCAGTGATCAGTGACTATTAGGGTACCCTAGACCCAAATGGTTCAGGGCCTTGTAGATCAATATAAGAAACTTGAACCAAGAGCATATGAGCAGGCAGTGCAAAGGTTTCAGCACCGTAGTAACATGCTGGCAATGGTCTGTCTGCATCAGGCTAGCCACAATGTTTTGCCCCAGATGGAGCTCTGCAATAGATAGCATGCTTGTCATGGATTTCCAGTTCAGTGAATCCTGGCCTTGTTTGCAACTTTGTGTGTTGTACCGAATGTCTTTCCCTTTGGCCATTATGTCTGCTTGAGCAGGCACATGCCAACAGTTCTGGCTGTCGTTCTTACTGTATCAGGATCGTTAACGCATCAGGTTTTCATATCGTTGAGCCACAGGATCCCCATTGCTGATCTAGATAGGAGAAACCGATTTGCAGCTTCTAGTCAGTGCAGGAGTACACTGAAACCCTAGCGTCATTCTTGTGGCTCTTACGATCAGAGAGTTGCAACCCTTCTCTTATATATTTTAAAGATTTTTATAGCACTTAACTACAATCTTCTAGGCCGTTTAGTCTGTCCCCCTCAACAGTCTTTTTGCACCAGCAGTGCTTTGCACCAAATGGAGATCTGCGATAGATAGCATGCTTGACATGGCTTTTCAGTTGTTGATTTATTGTACTGTGCAGAATTTCCTCTGTTTTGCCGACTGTGTCTTATTAAGCAGTAACACACCAACAGTTCTGGTTGTCATGCTAACTGCACCAGGACTGTTAGAACGCAGGGCTCACCGAGCAGGGAAAGAGCAGTGCAGTCTTTCATAACACACAGAACCTTCACAGTGTTCTGCCTCAGTTTTGTCCGGATGCTGTCCAGCTTGATCTCCTGGTCAGGCTTCAGCCATGAAGAAGGCCTGCCTTTTAGCTGTTGTTATTTCATGGGTGCTTTTGTGTTCTGCGGATAAGGCATGCATCGAGAATTGAAAAATTCATTTTAAAATGATATAGCTATAGCATGCTAAGAAGACGTTGGAGGCCATTTAGAAGTGGGATGTCAATGTGTCATCTATGTACAGGATGCATCCTCTAAAGTGATGTCACCTAGCGTTTTGCAGTCTTGCAAAATATAGTAGTAGTAGTAGTAGTAATAATAATAATAATAATAATAATAATAATAATAATAATAATAATAATAATTTCCTCAGCCACTCTGCGCAGCTCCCAACATAATAATAATAATAATATTTAAAAATTCCTTCAGTAGCACCTGAAAGACCAACTAAGTTTTTATTTTGGTATGAGCTTTCGTGTGCATGCACACTTCTTCAGATACCTTTATTAACTTCTGTTTGGAATACAGAACACCGATAAGATGTTTGAGCAGTTTCTTAGATAAAGTGTGGCATAGTTTTCTAGCATATTCTGTGGGATAAGTTGATTGAAGAGGGTTCTTAATTCTAAGACCCTTAGGTACAATGTCCAGGTTTTTGCATTTAGACAGAAAGAGGGTGTCAGTTTGTACCTGTGCAAGTTTCTTGGTGAGGTTGATGGACTTCCATTTCATGCGGCTCAATGTGGTGCCTTCCATAGTTCTGGTTACAGGTAGGTAGCCGTGTTGGTCTGGGTCGAAGTAAAATAAAAAAAATTCCTTCAGTAGCACCTTAAAGACCAACTAAGTTTTTATTTTGGTATGAGCTTTCGTGTATCTGAAGAAGTGTGCATGCACACGAAAGCTCATACCAAAATAGTATGTGTCCCTTGGCCTATAGAGCGAGATGAGCACTGCAACCCCAGAGTTGTCTGCAACTGGACCTAAAGGTCAGGGGTACCTTTACCTTTAGCGAAACTGTAAGCCTTATGTTTATATTTTAATGCAGACCTCCAGTTCAGAAACAGTCTTAGAAAATTCACTAGCTTTTTTGAGGTATTATTTGCTCCCCTCAGATTTCCTCAAATGTCCAACTTGTTTGGGAGATTCAGCATTTGCTTGGAGGCTTTGCTTTAAAGGTAATAATAATAATAATAATAATAATAATAATAATAATAATAATAATAATGTAGCCGTTATAGGATATTCAAGAGGAATTGAATGAGAAATTGCCCAGTTATTTGATTCTGGTATATTATGTTTCTTGTACAGGTTTCGTGTACAGTTATGTACAGCCTACATCCATCAAGCAAGCAAAATGTTTACAGAAGGGTGGTCGATGCTTAGCAAAAACTAGCTGTGATGAACACTTTGTTTTCTATGGATACTGTAAGAATGGAAGCAGAGGCATATGCTGTAAAAAGTAAATCCATAATATTGCAGGTTACATGGCAGAGGGGAGAGTATTATGGAAGGGGGGGAGAGTGTGTATTAATGTGGGCTGGCAGGATTGTAGGATAAGACATGTTAGTGCAGGAAAGGAGAGTGAATAATGGGTCCCTGCAGCATGATGACATGCTTGGGCTGGCTTTCCTGAATTTAGAAATCACTTAAGAAACATGTGGATTTACAGAAGTTCAGGATATTATAAAGGTGCTGGTTCTGTGGAGATTTTAAAGGGAATAAAAAGGCAGTAGGGAGCTTTGATCAGGAAGAGCCAGCTGTGTAGGGATGGAGAAATTTCTGATACCCAGCAATTCAACAAATTCCTGACCCCAGTGCTCCCCAGCCTGATGCCTTTCAGATGCTTGGGGACTACAAGTTCCACGAGATGATGGGAATTGTAGTTCAAAACATCTAGACCAAACTGGGTCAGGGAAGGCTGCCTTAAACTTTTGGGGGGAGGGGAACCCAATTACTCTAGCAAGATGGGCTCCTGCTATATCATTGCCATGCAAAGCAGGGTAGAAGCTAGGCTGGGCGCAGAGTGTGGTACCAGGCAGGCTGAGGGACTAAGCCAGGCTTCCTCAAACTCGGCCCTCCAGATGTTTTGAGACTACAATTCCCATCATCCCTGACCACTGGTCAGTGCTAGGTAGGGATCATGGGAGTTGTAGGCCAAAAACATCTGGAGGGCCGAGGTTGAGGAAGCCTAGATTAAGCACATAAAGGTTGTCAAAGCAGGGGCACAGAGGTTTCTTCGGTAGGTAACATGTTGAGCCTCAGTGTTGTGTGCAATTGTGAGGCCCACTCACACTGAAAGGTCTTACTTTGCTTATAGCCTTCTCCATTAGTCTCTCACTGCAATGGAGAGGGAGGGTTTCTGATTGCACTGAGTCCTCCATGGAATGTCATATCCTTTGACTGAAGGGCCAATGGTCCTCCAGGCTAATTGGGTGGCAATGTTTCTGGGGTGTACCCTTCCATTTCTGTTTTTGTACTCCTTCATCACCCTAGATCTGAGTTTTGCTATAAAGCATATTTGGTGGTAGTAGTAGTAGTAGTAATTTATTTATACCCCACCCCACCCCGGCTGGGCTGCCCCAGCCACTCTGGGCAACTCCCATCAGAATTAAAAGCAGAACAGAGCATCAAACATTTTAAAAAATTCCCTAAACAGGGATGCCTTCAGATGTCTTCTAAAAGTCAGATAGTTGTTTATTTCCTTGACATCTGATGGGAGGGTGTTCCACTACTGAGAAGGCCTTCTGCCTGGCTCCCTTTAATTTCACTTCTGGCAGGGAGGGAACCGCCAGAAGGCCCTTGACGCTGGATCTGCAGGGTCCGGGCAGAACGATGGGGGTAGAGACGCTCCTTCAGGTATACTGGGCCGAGGCCATTTAGGGCTTTCAGCGTCAGCACCAACACTTTAAATTGTGCTCAGAAACATCCTGGGAGCCAATTTAGGTCTTTCAGGACAGGTGTTATATGGTCCCGGCGGCCACACCCAGTCACCAGTCTAGCTGATATATATGTTTTAAATAGTTGTTGTTTTTCTCTTTTTAATTGCATTGCATTGTGTCTGTAGCCCTGGGCCCCTTTGAGAGGAAGAACTATCAATCATTTACCAAATAAATAAATAAATAAATAAATAAATAAATAAATATTTTTTTTTAAAAAAAAATCAAATAAATAAATAAATTGGAAGGACAGATCGTGAAGCTGAGGCTCTAATTGGAAGGACAGATCGTGAAGCTGAGGCTCCAATACTTTGGCCACCTCATGAGAAGAGAAGAATCTTTGGAAAAGACCTTGATGTTGGGAAAGATGGAGGGCACTAGGAGAAGGGGACGACAGAGGACGAGATGGTTGGACAGTGTTCTCGAAGCTACCAACATGAGTTTGACCAAACTGCGGGAGGCAGTGGAAGACAGGAGTACCTGGTGTGCTATGGTCCATGGGGTCACGAAGAGTCGGACACGACTAAACGACTAAACAACAACAACAAATAAATAAATACTAGCACCTTTTCACTTAATGTATTTTCTGCCTCTGCAGAGACCCAAAGGAGTACTGCAAATGGCGAGGAGGTAAATGCACTCGTGGTAAATGTCCTCCAGGTAGTTCTTCCCTTCACCAGTGCAGTAAAAGGGTTTCCTGCTGCAGAAAGTGAGTTGCAAAGCTTGACAGATAAAATGCAAAAAGAAAAAAAATAAACATTATCCAGATGAGTACATATCTTTAGTGGGTATTTGCAAAGGGTAAATTGCATAGCAGGAGGGGGTTGCAGGAGAGAAATGGTTGGCTGAGGGGATAGGTTCAGCTCCAATCTACACATCTCTTAAACCAATATCCTTGAAATGTTGTTGACCTGGTCTCAATGGCTGGGTAATCTCTTTCTTTGCACGAGCAGTGAGTCATAAGAAGAACCTGCAGTAGGAGGCCCTCCTAGTCCAGCATCCTGTTCCCACAGTAGCCAGCCCAGATGCCTACCGGTATGGTGCAGAACATCAGCCCAGCAGCACTCTGAACATTTGCCATTCCCAGCAGCTGGTATTCAGAGGCATACAGCCTATGAAGTGGAACGTAGTCATTGTGGCTAGTAGCCATTTATAGCTTTATCCTCCATTCATTTGTCTAATCCTCATTTAAAGCCATTCAAGCTGATGGTTGTCACTGCCTCTTGTGTAAATCGGACCGTTGCTGGGATAGAATCCCGCAGAGGACCACCAGAGCTCAAGTGCCAGGCGAATGAGATTGACCTCAAAGATGGGAGCAGATGTGTGGTGGTGTGACAGCTTTTCAGAGCTAGGTCAAAGTTACCCGTTATTTGAGAGCAGTAGGTTTTTTAAAGTTTTTCCTCAGCATTTTCTAGAGTCACAAATTTCCATGTTTACTCTTTCAGGTCTCCAAAATAAAAAACAAAGCATTACTAATAGTAACTCTGAGCATGTCCCATCAAACCTCCTTGAGAGCAGCAGAAGCAATGAAATCAGCAACTGTGTCTTCAAACGGTCCACACAACCATCAAATATGTCACTGTGGAATAAATAAAGGAAACATTTAGCCATCTGTTTGCCTTATCCCTATCCTCACCTTTCTACACTGTTTTATATGAATGTTTAGATGATTTCTCTTGGGTAATAACCTAACTGTCATCACAGCAGATGTCTTGTAAAAATGACTGCAAGTGTTTAGTACTTCACAATCAATTGAAAATGATGTTTCTTATTGAATTTCTGCAATCTGCTTTGTAGGAGCCAATGTATTATTATTATTATTATTATTATTATTATTATTATTATTATTATTATTATTAATGTCTTGCTGCACCATTCAGACACCAATTTCAGCCTTTGATAGTCTTGCCTTATGACAGGACTGGCCCCGCCATTTATTTATTTTTGGCCAATTATTTTTATTGATTTTCCTAATTATTACAAATCTTCCCAAATTAGTTTAATGAATACAATTTTCCCAAACTGGCTTCCCACTCTCCTTATAAGATATGTCCAAGATGAACCCGTGTTGCTGCTCATATTCTCTATTAATCTCTAGATAACACCCCCCAGTATTTACCAATATTATTACCCACCAGCTGCCACTCTACATCCCTGTGTACAGCCAAAAATCAAGTAAACCTCCCCCTCCTCTCTGTCTCTCTGTCTCTGCCTCTCTGTCTCTGTCTCTCTCTCTCTCTCTCATCAATAATAGTCAGTCCGTCAGTCAGTCAATTTTATTACAGCAAGAGCCAGCAATACAAAACAACACAACTCCAAACAAAAGATCGGCAATATCATAATCGGAGGGCAGGACAAATTGTTACAATATTTTATTCCATAAAAGAGATTTACGTTTTTTAATAGCTAAGGTACAAAATTTTGCCACAGCGGAGGATACTGAGCTCAGAGAATCTTCCAAAAGGAATTTACGTAATGTTTCGGGGAAAATTCCAGATAATATTGCAAGGGTGTGAATAATAGTAAGTATAGCTTGTTTTTCAAATTCTGCCCCCCCCCCCAAACATTTTAGCTGTAACTCTTGCTCACTCTGCCCAAGGTCACTTCAGCCATTCTTTCACAAGCATTCCATAGTTCTAGTTACAGGTAGGTAGCTGTGTTGGTCTGACGTAGTCGAAACAAACAAACAAAATTCCTGGTAGAAACTTCATGCAAAAGGGAAACACTATATCAATGCTTGTGAACAGGGCCGGTGCATCCATTTAGGCGGACTAGGCAGTCGCCTAGAGCGCCGAAATGGAGGGGGCGCTGGCCAGCCCGCCCCCGCCCGCCCCCGCCACAGCGGGAGAGGAGTCTTGCACGCCTCCTTGGCGAGCTCGGGCTCAGCGGTGTCCCAGCCAGGAGTGCCGGAGCCCCAACTGCAGCAGGCAGAGGAGGAGGATGGCGAAGAGCAGGCAGAGGCGCAGCGTGCAGCCCTTCCCTGGCTGCCTCTCCTTGGCTGTGCAGTGCCACCGGCTCATGCTGCCGCCAGGGACGAGGGCGGGCGCAGGCGGATCCAGGGAGAAAATAAATCAGAAATTGTTTTATGACTTGTTTTCACAATTTTTAAAAAATTAATTTCAAATTCTTTGCTTTTCATTCTTCCTACAGTATAATACATCTGTGTTTGAAATATGATTGGCCGGGGGGGGGGTGCCAGAAGGTGATCTTGCCCAGAGCGCCAAAAACGCTAGCACCAGCCCTGCTTGTGAAACAAACAAACAAACAAAATTCCTTCCAGCAGCACCTTAGAGACCAACTAAGTTTGTCATTGGCATGAGCTTTCGTGTGCATGCACAAAGCTCATACTTGATATAGTGTTTCCCTTTTGCATGAAGTTCCTACCACGAATTTTCAGAGTTGTCGGATTATCATCCACGGGACAATGCACTGTATTTATAGAAGAAACCTACTAATTGTCAGCTTGTAAGGCCCTGAATACAGTGGTACCTCTACTTACGAATAACTCTACTTACGAAGGTTTCTACTTACGAATGGAGCTCCGTCCGCCATCTTGGACGCGGTTTAGATAGGATTTTTTTCTACTTACGAATTTTTAGATAGGGTTGCTTCTACTTATGGATTTTTTTCTCCCAATACATTCCTATGGGATTTGACTTAAATTTTTTCGACTTACAAATGTGTGTTCGGAACGCATTAAATCCGTAAGTAGAGGTACCACTGTAGCTCAGGAGCAGACTACCAACTAATTCATGGACACCATCAGAGGAGGACGTCTAGTTGCATGCCTCCCATCCCTTCGCCATCCTCTGTCTGGGATCCTCCTTCCCACTGTCCTGCCTTGATGCCCTTCCAGTCAGGCTTCTGGCCTTGTCATGGCACTGGAACTGCCTTGCCCACCTAGTAAATGACCTTTATCCTGGGAGAGATGTGGGCATAGTGACCTTGCTCTTCCACCTTGTTCTCTCCGTGGCTTTCCATACTGTTGGACACAGCATCCTTCTGGAGTGTCTCAGGAGGTGGCTTCTAATTTCAAGGCAGGGATTTGCTGACTTATTTCAGCTTATACATTCCCACCATCTGTATAAAGTGCTATGATACTGCCTTTAATGGTCACTCATGGCTCCCCCCCCCCAAATTATGGGAACTCTTAGTGACACAGGTTAAAATCCTCATGAATCTCACAGCCATGTTTGTAAGTCTCTGGAATCACTGTTCACCTGAAAAGTGCCTCTGGGTACTCACCATTTGTGTCTACCTAATGATAAGGAAAACGGGACGTGGATGGCACTGTGGTCTAAACCACTGAGCCTAGGGCTTGCCAATCGGAAGGTCGGCGGTTTGAATCTGCCAACCTAGCAGTTCAAAAGCACGTCAAAAGTGCAAGTAGATAAATAGGTACCGCTCCGGTGGGAAGGTAAACGGCGTTTCTGTGGGCTGCTCTGGTTTCGCCAGAAGCAGCTTAGTCATGCTGGCCACATGACCCAAAAGCTGTACACCGGCTCCCTCGGCCAGTAAAGCGAGATGAGCACCGCAACCCCAAAGTTGTTCGCAACTGGACTTAACTGTCAGGGGTCCTTTACCTTTACCTTTAATGATAAAAAATGTGGGGAGGGGCACCTGGAAACAAAGCAATGATAATCACATTTATTCACAAAAAAGACTACTTTGAATGGCCTATTTACAGTGGAAGACAGGAGTGCCTGGCGTGCTATGGTCCATGGGGTCACGAAGTCGGACACGACTAAAGGACTAAACAACAACAACAACAACTCTTGCTGATACAGGTTTCCAGGCCCTCCAAGTGCCCCTATTTTCCAGGGACATCCCTGATTTAGAGAAGCTGTCCCAGTTTCTGATTTCATCCCAGAAAGTCCCACTTTTCATTTGGATGCCCCTATTTTCAATGGATAAATGTTGGAAGGCATAGTAGCCCCTATTCTCACTGGAGGGTATGGAGTTATCCGACCCCCCCAAGCAGTCTGAAGGCAATCCTGTATAGGGAAGGGTTGTTTTTTTTAAAAAAAAATAATGTTTAATCTTTTATTATGTCTTTATGCTTGTTGGAAGCTGCCCAGAGTGGAAGCACACCCGGTAAGATGTGTGGGGTATAAATAGTAAAATTATCATTATGGAATTGGATGCCCTTATTTTCATCAGAGAAATATTGGAGGGTATGGGTTCCAAAGAAGGTGACATGGGTGATAATGGCCATTACCATTTTAAATAATTAGCAGGCATATTTTGGAAGACCTTTCAAATGCCTTTTGGGCTTCTGACCTTTACGCTTGGAAGGAATGAGCGATGAAACTTATCCCTTTGGTGTCTGACACCAAAAGCACTTTTATTTTTCCATCTGTCCCTCCATAACTTAGATAGAATTGTGACCTTTGGGAAATGGGAACAAGCAGAACTATAAAAACTCAAATAACCAATGGGCCTTAACAGGCCCAGATATAAAACGAATACTTGGTCACTTCCTGCATAATTTTGCATTTTATATGCCAATGATCTGATTACAGGTGACTCATACATTAACCTGTAATATATCCTTTAGGGAAAGTGAAGTGTAGGTGGGTCCCCACAAGGCAAGACACAGTGATAACAGCAAGAACAATTATTGAACCAGAACTGGACAACAGGGACCTTTAGAAATAAATGCATAACAACAGGAAAATATATTCAGCTCAGGTGTAGGCATACCTGCCATGTGGTCATGCCCTCCGCTACCGTATTATTTCTGTTTGCTTCTGCATGCTCAAGGTAGTGAGACAAAAGTTTAAGATAAAGATCAGCAACAGTTTTGTAACCTTCAAAAATGGAAAGTGTAGAACATTTCGAGAATAACAGGAAGATTGTGGTTGGTACAACCCGTGTAAACGTGTGTATGAACTTTCCACAAAGGATAGCTAAGAAAAGTTATAAAAGAGTATCCTTGCCTGTGGGGGAGAGAATTGGTTTTATTTTCCCCTTTGAGACGTATGTGTCTTTTTGTGCTTAATTGCTGTGGCCACATTGGCGAAGAGCCTTCTTAAACTTTGGTTTTGAGTCTTTTCACTCGCGCCCTATGGTGGACGATGACAGCGGCCACAGGACAAAAATTTTAGAGTGAAGTTTTCCCAAGGAAAGCAAAGGGCCATGTGAAAGCTATAGGAGTTAGCCTCACTTTGTGTTGGCGTTTGGCCTGTGCCAAACCTGAGCAACTTCCCAAGCGTGTAGGTTCGTGGCAAGTGCAGTTTGTGCTGGAAGAAATTCAGTCGGACTCCTCAGTCCTTTACTGACAGCTCCTAAGCATTAAGGCAGTTTCATTATATACACTATGTACAGGCTTCCACTAGACCCCTAGTAGAAGGTGCAGGTTTCAAATGCAAAGCAAGTACAACTCACAGCATACATACAGCACAGAGTTCAGAATAAAACTAGCAGAGCTTCTTCAGATCAAAGCTAGAAAGCAACGCACAACCTTCTAATTAATATACCCAAGAATGATCACACCCTTGGCTGGTTGCCAGAATCCAGATCACACTGATCTTCTTGGCTGATTTCCAGTTCACAGTGACCTTCAAACACTAATCATAAGACCAGCAGGTGCACAGGAAAGGAAGCAAGTGCAATAGATTTCCCTTAACAGCAATTAAAGGAACCTCAACACTTTAGACTCTCCCAGCCTTTGACATTGCTCCCTTAATCACCCACAGTTACTTTGGCCTCACAGGAGAAGAGCCAATTACATCTTTATTTATTTAACAGGGGGAGGAGTGGGTGGCGCTGTCTTCTAAACCACTGAGCCTCTTGGGATTGCTGATCAGAAGTTCGGCGGTTGAACATGAATCTATCTCTATCTATGTATCTATATATCATCTATCTATCATCAGTCACCTATCATTCTCTATTAAAAATACACAAAACAAGAAAAACATCATAACCCCAGCTCTTTACTTAAAAACATTTCCTATAGGCCTTCTGGAAAAAAAGGTCCTTGCTTGTCAGGAGGAGGACAAGGAGGGAGCCAGTCTAACTTCTCAAGGAAGGAAAGTCCCTGAATATTATTATTATTATTATTATTATTATTATTATTATTACCCCATCCATTTGGCTGGGTTTCCCCAGCCACGCTGGGTAGCTCCCAACATAATATTAAAAACATGATAAAACACCAAACATTAAAAACATCCCTAAACAGGGCTGCCTTCAGATGTTTTCTAAAAGTCAGGTAGTTGTTTATTTCCTTGACATCTGATGGGAGGGCATTCCGCAGGGTGGGCGCCACTACCGAGAAGGCCCTTTGTCTGATTCCCTGTAACCTCACTTCTCACAGGGAGGGAACCGCCAGGAGGCCCTCGGAGCTGGACCTCAGTGTCTGGGCTGAACAATAGAGGTGGAGACACTCCTTCAGGTATACTGCGCCGAGGCTGTTTAGGGTTTTCAAGGTAAGCACCAACACTTTAAATTGTGCTCGGAAACATCCTGGGAACCAATGTAGGTCTTTCAGGACCGGTCTTATATGGTCCCAGTGGCCATTTCCAGTTACCAGTCTAGCTGCTGCATTCTGGATTAGTTGTAGTTTCTGGGTCACCTTCAAAGGTATCCCCACGTAGAGCACATTGCAGTACTCCAAGCGGAAGATAATTAGAGCATGCACCACTCTGGCGAGACAGTCAGCGGGCAGGTAGGGTCTCAGCCTGCGTACCAGATGGAGCTGGTAAACAGGACACAGAATTGACCTGCGCCTCCATGGACAACTGTGAGTCCAAAATGACTCTCAGGCTGAGCACCTGGCCCTGAAGTAATTATAGCTGTGTCTAGTTAAAGGAAAATTGGTGGGTGGGTGGGTGGTGGAACAGTACAATCAAATGAACAATGACGTATATAAAAAGAAAACCTGAGCAGATGCAACAGAAGCTTCGAGGTACCATTTTGGTAAACAGCTGCAGACACGTATCTTGACCATCTGAATCATCCATCTTTTTCATTTTGGGATTGTGAGTATGCTCTCTCAAGTTTCACCAGAGATGAAACAATTGAACTGGTAGCCAGGTTCTTTCTGGGCTTATAACTGAAACCCTGCATGGCTTCGTGCCTCATCTGAACAAGCAACTGCCCTTTCTGTAAGTCCTCTCTCCAGGCCATTCTTCAAGAGACTCCACCATTTCAGGTGAGGTGGGTGCTCTCTAGGGTGCAGACCTTCTCAGGAGCTTCCCCTCCCACCATTTATGGAATGGCTTCCTTGGGACACTTGCCTGTCACTTCTTTGTGGAGCTAAGCAAATACCTTTTTTATTTTCCACTAGTATCTTGAAGCCCGTTAAATTAACGGGTGCTAGAACATGCAATTCCCCCCGCCCGTTCCCCCCTCTCCCCCTCCCTTCTTTTCTCCATCCACACGTGCTGGGACTCTCCTGGGCTGCCACCGGCGCTGGTCCTCTGTCGCTGCTCCGCCTCCTCCTCCAACGCTGCTGCGGTCCATGCCTAGGCAGGGGAGGAGGGAAGGTAGGGGCGGCCAGGGCCCTCTTTCCTTCCTGCCATCCCCCTGGGCTCGAGCCTGCTTTTGCGAAGGGTTAGCGGGGAAGAATGAGCAGCATCCCTCCGCTGCCAACCGGCTTCTTGCTGAATGCAGCAGAGGCACGGGGTAGCAGAGGAGATGCTTCACGGAGCAGGGAAAGAGGGCCGGGCGGCGGGTGGCTGCCACCCGCCCCTCCTTCCCTGCTCCCTGTCAAACATCTCCTCCCCCCCGGCTGCTCTTCCTCCCCCCTATGCGCTGTCCCCGCTTCTGTCTGCCTCTGACCCTGCACCGCGAGGGAAACGGTAGGCAGAGGGGTGGGGGGAGAGAGCACGCGTGTGCGTGATGCCCGCTTGCTGCTGGTCGTTGGGGGGGGGAGCGTAGGAGAGAAAAAAGGGGGAAAGCAGCCTCCTTCTCCTCGCCTTTTCCAACCCACCCAGAGCTGAGCCCGCCACACGCCGGGTGGGGGGAGAGGTTGGAATGCGGCGATGGGGTGGGGGTGGGGAGCGGCGGCGGCGGGGACACGAACGCCCCGGCGGTGGGGAACGTGCGCTCACGTCTCAATCCCTCACGGTCCCTTCCCCTCTGCCCCTCGCGCCATTAATCGGGAGGCGAGACACACGACGGCAGTTTGGAGGGGAAGCCGTTGGGGGAGAGAGAACCGCATTCTGCCCCCCCCCGGCTCTGTGTGCGTCCAGTCTCTGCGTCCAATCCCTGTGTCCGTGGGGCACATGCTCAGTAGCACGGAAAACGGGACACACAGAATCTGGATGCAGAGACACAGGGAATTTATTATATAGGATAACTACAGTGGCTCTATTTTCTTCTATGTAGTTTGTGTAAGGTGTCCTTGAAGAGGAACAGCATATCCTGAAAGACCATGTGTCTCCTACCTGACTGCGGTCTCCACGTCACCACCTTTGTGTTCCTCCTTGCAGTGTTGTCTGTTGTTGATGCTTCTACAGAAAATTCTACTGTCAGTCCCCAAACCATAAACTTGGCTGCTTCCCTCAAACAAAAGGCTACTGAATGGGACCAAGAGCTGTGTGCTGCAGAAGGTGCCTGTAAACCTCGCACAGATTTTCAGCCTGAATTTAATATCCCCCTTCCAAAGATTAATAAAAAAGACAAATGCTCTCCCAATGACGGATTTGAAAAGGAAACCTGCCTGAGAGGGCTTTCAAGTGGACTTTATCAATTTCAGGTGTTTTTGGAATACCTACAAGAATCACTCATTATCAGTGAGACAGAATCAGTTAAATATATTTGGCCAACAACAGAGCACCTGGCACGTAGTTTGATGTCAATGATGCAGAATTCTAAGACTGTGGCCCCTCTCGATCCAGATAACACAGACTATTACCCTAAAAAGCTAGCAAGCTATAGTGGCTGGCAAAAAATACTTATTCAGCATGCCATACTTAAAAAATATATTTCATTTATGGAGAAAATTGTAGGTGCGCTTAGATACATGTAGTTCTTGTATCTACACAGTCCAGTCATAGCTCGGTTTAAGTACACCTCGGTTTGAGTACTTTCAGTTTAAGTACTCCGCAGACCCGTCTGGAACGGATTAATCCACTTTCCATTACTTTCAATGGGAAAGTACGCTTCAGGTTAAGTACGCTTCAGGTTAAGTACAGACTTCCGGAACCAATTGTGTACTTAAACCGAGGTACCACTGTATAAAAAAGTAAACCAAATGCTACTTAAAATTAGGGCTGCTAATAAGGGGTTACAAGGGGTACAAACATATCCGTCCCTAAGCTAAAAGGGGCCAACAGGCACTTTCCTATAAATTGATTTTAAAAGAAAGCCAATTAGTGAAGGAAGGTATGAACTGTTGTAAATGAATAAATACATAAAGCAAATGCCTTAAAAATGAATGGGATCTCTTGCTTTTTTATATGTGCTCTTATGTCTAACTCTACACATTCCCAAACCACAGAGTTGCCGTATTTCAAAAAGTAAAAATCCGGACACAAGTTGAGCTTTTTTTGCAAAACCTTCAAAACAACAACAACAAGCGTTTCTGAAGAATTAAATTTAACTGTCATCAGAGTCAGCAAGGACTGTTTTTGAATTTAAAAACACTTGCTTTGTCATGGAGTGAAACAATAGAAGCAGATGGCGGACACATAAGAAAGATAACTGTGTTTCATTTCACTGACCTCATCAGGAGATTGTAGTGAAAAAAGGTGGGATATAATGACCACAGGGAAGCATATTTACAAGATCTTGGCTTTCGATCTATATTCAGAACAGAAATTCCTAGCCAGTCCTCCAAGTGCAGTTTCAAAACTTTATGCCTGATCAAAACAGAGGACACGCTTCAAGAAAAGTGGGGAGCTTGCGATCAAATGTTGGTGTAGGCCAGGGTTCAGCAACCTTTTTCAGCCATGGGCTGGTCCACCTGTCCCTCAGACCATGTGGTGGGCTGATCTATTTTTTTTTTTGCGGGGAATGAACAAATTCCTATGCCCCACAAAATAACCCAGAGATGCATTTTAAATAAAAGCACACATTCTACTCATGTAAAAAGACCAGGCAGGCCCCATAAATAACCCAAGATGCATTTTAAATAAAAGGACACATTCTACTCTTGCAAAAACACGCTGATTCCCGGACCATCCGTGGGCTGGATTGAGAAGGCGATTGGGCCTTAGGTTGCCTATCCCTGGTGTAGGCGATAAGGTAATTACTGTATGTGGGTCCTGAAAGGGCCTCCAAGGTGTAGGCTGTAAGGAATGTAAGAAGGAACATTGCTCCTTGTGTCCTTAACTTTGCTCTGTCAAAAACAGAAATAGTTACAAAATGGCCAGTGTAGGGGCATGGGCCGGTTTAGAGAATCATTGCTGTGTGAAGCACAGGCATTCACAAAATGGTTGCCCTTGGTGATGTGTTCAGTAATAAAAATTGCTAATGCGACAAGGCACCCACTTCACTAAAGGCAAATTGAAGAGGCAGTGACCCCTTACCTATGCCTGGTGCATCCTTAAAAGTTGCTCACAGAAGGGATATTTAAAGAAACCTTTTTTAACCACCCCAAAAGTTAAGTCAGTCCTGGCAGAAATATGTGCCTGTCGTGTGACAGGATTCTTCTCTTCCAAAGAGGTTGTACAAAATTGGAAACTTTATACACCAAACCCACACCAATGACCAGGCATCAAGAGCCTTACCCCTTTCGAATTATTGTTGAACTCTGCCCAAAAGATGGAACAAGGTGTAGTGTCCGGACCAGCCTTTCTCAACCTTGGGTCCCCTGATGTTGGCCATCATCCCTAGCTAGCAGGACCAGTGGTCAGGGATGATGGGAACTCTAATCCAACAACATCTGTGGACTCAAGGAAGGTTGAGAAAGTTTGGTCTATATTAATAGATATGGGAAAAGCTGACAGTCTAAAGCAGATGTGTGATGTGAGAAGTCAATTGGGACTTCTTACTATCAATGAATCTCCTATTTACCCAACTGTTCTTGTCATTCATTTGTGGGGAAATGACTTTGTTCGGTGGACAAGACAAGATTTGTTCTCAGAGTGATCAAAGGCCTCCTTCAAAGGTGGTCTTCTAATTTGTTCCTTGGGTGAATCCATAAAGGTGGAGAGCACAAGGTGTGGTCTGAACACAATGGATAACAAAGTCCTTCTAATAATGGGGGGGGGGCTTACATACCCCATGGCAGGATCAGAACATGACTCCCCTACTTTGATTTAGGGCTGATGGATTTAATCTTCCTGTTCAGGGATGTGAATTATTATTATTATTATTATTATTATTATTATTATTATTATTATTATTATTATTGAGAGCCCCAGGTTCCTTTTGGAGAGAAGGCAGGATATAAATTGAGCAAATGAATAAACAAAACATTGAGCCTCCCCCCCCCCCCCCGGTGGAATGAGGCGAACAAGCTGGAGATAATCACCTCTAGCAGTTCGGGTAGCTGAGGAAGTTAGGAATATAAGCATTAGGAACATAAACTGTGATTAAGGGCACAGTTTAGGAACTAAACATTGCCTTCTGCATGGTGGGTCCTATTTGGAGAATACTCTGAAAATGAGCAATTTCGTTGTTCCCGCAAGGGGACAATGACAATATTACAAACTTTTCCCATTCTTTTTTTAAAGTTCTTGTCTTCTTGGTTCCTGAGCTTCCCAGTTAATTTTGCCATTTCGGCATAGTCCATCAACTTGCTTTGCCATTTTTCTCTGGCCGGGGTTGTCTCTTCCTTCCATCTCTGAGAGGGGCTCCCTTTAGACCTGACACACACAGTTCACTGAACAATGGAGTCTAGGTGTCTGTTGTGCTCACATACCCACGGATCACTTAGCAAGGGCTTAGAAATTTTCTCCAAATTGTCTTGGGTAGGGGGGGTCACAAACTACAGCTGTTAACATGTCTAGAGGTATTGAGGGGGAGGCTTCCCTACCAGAGTTAGACAAAGTTCAACCTGTACCTTCTGAATTTGGTTAATGTGGATTGCAGATGTTCTCTTTGGTGTATTGATAAATATAACCCTATTAGGCAGGTTGCTCACTGAGACAAGGCGGTTTCAGCATGGCTCCTATTTGTACATCATGATCCGTGATGTTTGGAGGAGGGAACACTTACAAAATATATGAAGTGTGCTAAATCAGGAAGACATAGGATTGGGATGTTCCTGAAATAATTGAAGTTGGATTCAGTTAAAAGAAAAAATGGTGGAACATTACAATCCACTGAATGCTGAAGTATATGAAAAGGAAGCCCAAGAAGATGCAGCAAAAGCTTCACTCGTGGGGGTGGCTGCGAGGGAAGGAAGGAAGGAAGGAAGAAGACCTTTCCAGTTCTTCATTTAAGTTCTTTGTTTCCTTTTGCCACTGGATCCTTTGATTGTTTAGCCCTCCTAGGTTGTTAGCAGGGTAAGTGCAATTTGCTGAGCTCTAAGTGGAAAAGATAGAGGTGAAGTTGAAAGAGGTTGCTGGTTTGTGTAAGGGCTTGTCATCATTGCTTATGCCTTAGGAGGGAGGAGGGAGGGAGCAAACAAGGCTGGATATTGCAAAGTATCTGCAAAGTATCTTTCAGCTGAGTTAACCCCCTGGGAAGCTGTCAAGTCTCCCCCTGTTGTTCACAGGCATATTGCCTTGTTGAAACACTTCTCACCAGGGCCGGATATAGGTTTGATGAGGCCCTAAGTTGCTGAAGGTAATGGGGCCCTCTATATGTCCAGCTGTCCTTTGTCAACAACAAATTGTCCTGTTTTTTGTGTGCTGAATATATGCTATATGGTAATTTATGGACCTCATAGGTATCTAAAGTCATATGCAGATGCAAAATGTAGGCACCCTATACATAGAAATGAGAAAACCAGTGATATTTTAGGGAACAGGTGTTTTCAGGATATTATTATATAAATAAGGCGATTATCAGAGAGAGGGGGAAACTACATAAATCGCACCTCTGTCTCACACACACACCCTGAAAATCTTGACCTATAAACAACCCATCAAGTCTCTCCTTCCTTTACAGAAAGCCCACTCAGACTCTCTTAATTTTGCAATACAGTTCCCCCTAAGCTCTTCCAGCCATTCCCATTGCCCTGAGGAATCATTTCCCTATGTATGTGCTAAATCAATGTTTGCTCAGGTGATTTTCAATGTACAGTATATACTTAGCTTAGATGGTTATCGGTTGATCAGGTTGAATTGTATTTGTTTTAAAATGTATCTGTTTAAAGATGTTCTACTTTAAATGACCTTCGTTGTATCTGTTTTGGGGTGTTGCTTTTAATTCATGTACCTACTCAGGAAAATGAATCTCCTTAAGTTTTATTCCAAAGTGTATCTGTATAAGTTTAATTCCCAAGTGTATCTGTATAAGTTTAATTCACGAGTTTATCTGTGTATGTGTTTTAAACCTACCTTTTAAAAGTGACTTCCAAATTATGTACCTCTTCTATGATTAAACTCTTCTTATTACAGGTAGGTAGCCGTGTTGGTCTGAGATGAAGCAAAATTTAAAAAAAATCCTTCAGTAGTTGGTCTTTAAGGTGCTACTGAAGGATTTTTTTTAAAATTTTGCTTAAACTCTTATTAAAATGTGTTCCAATTGATTTTAGACAATCTCCATACTGTATCAAAGTGCATCTACTTAGAACTCATTCTCTTTTAAAATTTTATACTGTACATCGTGGGATGCGGGTGGCGCTGTGGGTTAAACCACAGAGCCTAGGGCTTGCCGATCAGAAGGTTGGTGGTTCGAATCCCCGTGACGGCGTGAGCTCCCGTTGCTCGGTCCCTGCTCCTGCCAACCTAGCAGTTCGAAAGCACGTCAAAGTGCAAGTAGATAAATAGCTACCACTACAACGGGAAGGTAAACGGCGCTTCCGTGTGCCGCTCTGGTTCGCCAGAAGCGGCTTTGTCATGCTGGCCATGTGACCTGAAAGCTGTACGCCGGCTCCCACAGCCAATAACGCGAGATGAGCGCTGCAACCCCAGAGTCGGTCACGACTGGACCTAATGGCCAGGGGTCCCTTTTACCTTTACTGTACATCGTATCACTAAGCAAGCCTTCACGCAAAGGAAAACCAGTGCTCACCGACACTAAATGAGAATAAGTCTTATCAAAGTTATACTCAGAATCTGCTATGAGTCCCTACCCTTATGGTGACAATCCTTACTTAGGATTTCATTCCATACCCATAAGCCCTATATTTTATATCACTCTAGCATGTAACCAAGAATTATATTTGGAAATCTGTTTCCCTTAAAGCCGTTCCATTCTCAAAATACAAGGAAAATAGCTACCCCTTCTGGGTCTGTAGGGAACAAGAAGCGAACTCAACCAATACACAAATGCACCAGAACAAAAGGGTTTTATTGAATAGATCACATACCAACACAGGATAAACAGGATTTCATGTTAAATTCTCTTTATCACTGATACTTAAAATTACATTGACTAGAAATTCCAAAACCATCACAGCAATCAGAGTGACATTTCCAGGAATTCACAAGAAAAAGGAATTCACAAGTATCCTGTAATTTGAAAATGTTTATCTTTTGCAAGTACTCTGTTTACTGAAAATGATATTTCTTCCCGCCTTTTTCGCTCCATCCACTTACATACACTGCCAAAGGTATATGTGAGGGACAAGGGATACCGGGAAGTCCCTCCCATCTTAAGTTCCAGCCCATCCCCAAGCGCTGGAGAGAGTAGGGAGAGCTCTGCCTCTAGCGGAGAGTCAGGAAGTGGGGTCCGAGGCTCAGGCAAGGTTGCGGAGCCCATGCACCAGGTGGGACAGGAAGTGGGGGGCCCGGGGGGAAGGCCAATCCCCCCAACTCCCGAATTGCGACGCAAACGTAGGGGGAAGAGGTTGGGTCTACCAAGGATTCTGTGCTGGAAGAAAACGTGCCAATCGCCATTCGGAGGTTCTGACACCTCACCTTAAGGATGCATATTTACCGCTCTGAACACTGTAAATAATCAGCACTTAATAAAAGCCTAAAAAGACCATGCTGGAGTCGTTACTCTAGAGTAGCCATATCAGGCCCTCTGACAGCAACCTCCGAATCTTTTTTTGGCTACTTTGGAGTGCCGCGATGAGCGCGCAGGAGGCTGAGCATTGGAGGCTGGAGGCCGAAGCAGCGAAGCAGGAGCTACGGAACCTTACAGCGCAGGCACAGCAGCAATTGCATGCCGCTCAGGAGGAAGCGCGCGGGGCGCAGGAGGAGCTGAACAAGCTGGTGGACCAGGTGAGGACAAAAGAGGAGACTGAGAAACAGCTAAGGGTGATGGTATTGGACCTACAGAAGAAGTTGGAAGAGGAGAAAGCCGCTAGAGGGGGGGGCGCCCCAGCCGCAGCTAGTCCAAGTGAGAAGGGGACAGAGCCTAGTCACCAAGTTTAGCGGCGACACTAGGGAGTACCTAGGATTTGAGACAGAAATAAATTATGCGCTGGAATTGCATGCAGCAGAATTCCCAGATGACGCGCACAGAGTCTCCTTTATCATAGAGCATTTGACGGGGGCCGCCCGAGAATGGGTAAGACCGCTCATCGCGCAAAAAAATCCTTGCATGAAGAACGCAAAACTATTTCTAGAAGCTTTAAAACTAATGTACGCTAGTGACAGTGAAATGGAGGCCACAAAAGAGGAGCTTCATAACTTAACACAAGGAAAATCGACAGTTAGGGACTACTGGGCGAGATTCACCATGCTGGTGCACAAACTGGGGTGGGATCTGCAAAGTGAGCCAGTGAAATCAGCATTCTACCTAGGTTTGCATGCAGACGTTAAGGATGAGCTGGCGAGAGGTCCTAAACCGCGAACTATGGATGATTTAAGCAAAGCGGCGCTAGCGGTGGGGGTGAGACAGGAATCCAGATGGAATGACAAACAAGCGACGCGCGCAGCAAAACCTTGGTTCCCACGCTCCCAGGACAGACCACATCACCAAACCCCACCCCAGGGCCCGCCCCCAGACCCGCCCAGACCAAGCCCAGAGCCGGAACCGATGGAGATCGGTGGAGCGCGCGCGCGGGCTTTTCAAACCCCGGCGGCGCCAAGACGCAAGGAGGGAAGAGGCGGGAATTGCTTTCTCTGCAACTCCCCCCGGCATCGCGTCAGGGACTGCCCTCATCGCAGGGAGTGGCAGGGAAAGGCGGGAACGGTTGTACCTTCCCCCACTGAAGCAGCACCACAGCAGGGAAACGAGACAGCCTGGCTGCAGGAGACAAGGGGCAGCAGCCAGGCACAGTTAGCACAAACCGGCCCCAACCCACCCACCCGCACAGCGAGGAGCAGCGACAGCCCACCCCCCCCCCAGAGCAGGGGTGGTTCTAGAAGTGACGCTAACGCTCCCAAATGGCTATCCCCTGATGGTCCTCGCATTAATCGACAGTGGGGCGTCAGCAAACTTCTTCTCGAGAAACTTTGCAGAAGAGCACCAGATCCAGCTTCTGCAGCTGGATTTTCCCCTGCACGTAGCCACCATTGACGGCAGGGAGTTGCTGGGAGGGGCCATCACTCATCAAAACCCCCCCCCATGAGGATGACGGTGGGACGGCACTCAGAGACACTAGCTTTCAACGTCACCACCATCTCAGACCCCCCCATCGTTTTGGGCATGAGCTGGCTGGCGCGCCACGACCCCTCCATCAGTTGGCACCAGAGATGCATCACGTTTGGGTCGGACTTTTGTCTGGAACATTGCATGCAGCACCAACCAGGGGAGGGGCCTCCGATAGCCACGGTGGCCACCATGCACGTCAAAGGGGGTGAGGCGATACCCAAACCGTACTGGGACGTGCAGGAGGTCTTCAGCGAAGCGGAGTCCGACCACCTACCCCCGCACAGGTCTTTTGACTGCCAGATCAACCTGGTGCCAGGGGCAACGATACCCCCAGCCAAGCTGTACGCCATGTCAGATCAGGAACTGGAGGATCTGCGTGCGTTCATCGACAAGAACCTCAAGAGGGGGTTCATCAGAGAAAGCAAGGCAGCAGGGGGCAGCCCGGTCTTCTGGGTGGACAAGAAAGACACGCAACAGCGCCGTCTTGTGGTGGATTTTAGATGCCTGAATTCAGTGACAGAGCCAGTGGCTTTCCCAATGCCCAGAGTGGACGATCTCCTGACAGCGGCACGCAGGGGCAAGATCTTTACCAAGCTCGACCTGAAGGGGGCGTACAACTTGATCAGGATTCGGGAAGGCGATGAGTGGAAGACCACGATGTTCACGCCGCTGGGCTCTTTTGAATATCTGGTGATGCCCTTCGGTTTGCAAGGGGGCTCAGCATGCTTCCAGGCCTTCATGCACCACGTCCTGGGGTCCCTCCTTTTCAAGAACTGCTTGGTCTTCCTAGATGACATCCTTATCTATTCCAATGACCCAGTGCAACATGTGAAGGATGTCAGGGAGGTGTTGCAGCGCCTGAAGGAGAACCACCTGTATGTGAAGCGGGAGAAGTGCAAGTTTCACACCAGGGAAGTGGACTTCCTGGGCTACAAGCTGTCAGACAAGGGGCTGGCGATGGACAAGGACAAGGTGCAGGCCATCCTGGACTGGCACAGCCGCGCAAGGATGCCCAACGCCTCCTAGGCTTCGCCAACTTCTACAGGAAGTTCATCAAGAACTTCTCTCGCGTTACGGCTCCCATCACTGACTGCCTGAGAGGCAAGCAGAAGTTCAGGTGGACACCAGAGGCGCAAGCAGCGTTCGAAAGCCTCAAGAGGGTATTCGCCTCAGACCAGAACCTGTTCCACGTGGTACAGGATGCGCCCCTTCGCGTGGAAACAGATGCTTCAGATAGAGCTGTGGGCGCCATTTTGTTGCAACTGGACGCCGACAGAGAGTGGAGACCCTGTGCCTTCTTCTCCAGGAAGCTGACCCAGCCAGAGCGCAACTACACGGTGTTTGATAGGGAACTTCTTGCGATCCACTCTGCGTTCCAGCACTGGTGACACTTCCTGGTGGGCGCCAAGCACCCCATTCAGGTGTGCACAGACCACAAGAACCTGGAGTTCTGGAGGACGGCCAGGGTGCTCAACCAGCGGCAGATACGGTGGGCAGAGTTCTTCTCGAACTTCAACTTCTCCATCCACTACATCCCGGGGGAGCAGAATGTCAGGGCGGATGCCCTCTCCCGCAAACCAGAGTACATGGAGCAGGAGTTGCCACCAGCACCCAGGCACATTTTCCCCCCATCAGCATGGTCCTGCGGAGCAGCAGTGGTGAGCGAGGCAGAACTCACATCACTGACGGCAGCAGATGAGTTCGCCACCCGCATCTTCAGAGAGCTGCGAGGGGGGAGGGAGCAGGCAAAAGACTTTGCAGAACGCAGGGGGCTGCTTTTCTACAAGGGTGCACTGTACCTGCCCACCACCCAGCTTAGACGTAAGGTCCTCAAGCAGATGCACGACAACCCAACTGCGGGTCATTTTGGAAGGGACAAAACCGCTCACCTAGTCATGAGACACTTCTGGTGGCCAGGGGTGCGGGAGGATGTTCGAGACTATGTAAGGGGCTGTGACACCTGCCAGCGAGCAAAGGTGGTCAGAGCGCCACCAGCAGGTTTGCTGGAGCCATTAGCCACACCGCACAGGCCGTGGGAAGTAGTGTCCATGAACTTCATCACAGACCTGCCGTCGTCCAGGGGCAAGACCGCAGTGTTGGTGGTGGTGGACCTCATGTCCAAAATGTGCCATTTTATACCGTGTGCCAGGGCAGTCTCGGCAGAAGAGACGGCCAAACTGTTTGTTGACCACGTATTCAGACTGCATGGATTGCCTTTACGAGTTATTTCGGATCGTGGCCGCCAATTTGTTTCCAGGTTCTGGCGGCGGCTAATGAACCTCCTGCAGGTGGAGGTCAGCTTGTCTACGGCTCGGCACCCGCAGACCAATGGACAGGCGGAGCGGGTCAACGCCATTCTGCAGCAGTACCTGAGATGTTACGTCAGCCAGAGGCAAACGGACTGGGTGGATCGCCTGCCACTGGCAGAATTTGCCTACAACAATGCGGTGCACGTCTCCACAGGGGTGTCGCCCTTTAAGGCCAACTACGGGCGCGACCTCAGATCTTTCCCGGAGAGGGAGGGGGAGGAGGAGGAAGAGGGCCCACAGGCAGAGGATTGGGCAGAGGACCTGGAGACGGTGCACCAGCAGCTCAGAGAACACTTGGAGAGGGCCAAGGAAGCGTACAAGAAGGGGGCAGATCGCCACAGGTGACCAGGGGAGGTCATCAGGGTGGGGGACAAGGTTTGGTTGTCCTCGGAAGGTCTTCCCACCAGGGGGCAATGCAAGAAGTTAGCACCCAGGAGGCTGGGCCCCTTCACGGTCACGCAACAGGTCAACCCGGTAGCCTTCAGGCTAGCACTGCCTGAGGACATGAGAGTGCACCCAGTGTTTCATAGATCCCTGCTGTCGCTGTACAGAGAAAGCACCAGGTTGCGGGACAGTGATCAGCCTCCAGAGGGAGGGGGGGAGACGGGAGACGCCCGGCGACTCAATGAGGCAACTGAGATTTTAGACTCAAGGAGAGGGGTGAGAGGGCTGGAGTATCTCATAGCATGGGAGGACACTCCGCCGTCCCACAATGAGTGGATATCGGCCACGGAAGTACCTGAGGAATTCTTAGTGGAAGAGTTCCACGCCCTTTTCCCCCACAGACCCAAGCCCTGGCACATGGAAAGGGAGGAGGAGGGGGAGGGGCGGGAGGAAGGGATAGCAGGCAGCAGCTCTCCATGGAGATGGGAAGCGGAATTTGAGGATACGGAAGAAGAGGTGTGGATTTCACCAAGGTCGACTACGTCAGAGGCAGGAGAAGACTGGCAGAACATTTTTACTCCCACCAGCTCTGACGCCACAGACTTTTTGGGATGCCAATCTTCCCAGGGGGAGAGGGAAAGATCGCCAGATTGGGGGGAAATTTTTGCACCCACAGGCTCTGACACCACGGACTTCTTGGGGTTTCACTCGTCCCCAGCAAGCGGAGAGCCCTTAGGGAGGGGGGGAGAGGAGCCTGGGAGGGGGGTGGATGTGAGGGACAAGGGATACCGGGAAGTCCCTCCCATCTTAAGTTCCAGCCCATCCCCAAGCGCTGGAGAGAGTAGGGAGAGCTCTGCCTCTAGCGGAGAGTCAGGAAGTGGGGTCCGAGGCTCAGGCAAGGTTGCGGAGCCCATGCACCAGGTGGGACAGGAAGTGGGGGGCCCGGGGGGAAGGCCAATCCCCCCAACTCCCGAATTGCGACGCAAACGTAGGGGGAAGAGGTTGGGTCTACCAAGGATTCTGTGCTGGAAGAAAACGTGCCAATCGCCATTCGGAGGTTCTGACACCTCACCTTAAGGATGCATATTTACCGCTCTGAACACTGTAAATAATCAGCACTTAATAAAAGCCTAAAAAGACCACGCTGGAGTCGTTACTCTAGAGTAGCCATATCAGGCCCTCTGACAGTATATAAGGAAAAATGTTCTTTTGTTCAGGGTTCCTCTTCCCACCTTTGCTATTGAGGGAACCCTCTGTTAAAACAGAACTCCTTTTTTAAAAATAAAGATCACACTTTGCTTTACAAGCCCTGGGTTTTGGTCTTTGTCATTTTATCCTGGCCAAAAGTAGCCTAGGTCTATTTGCTCCTTGGGTTCCAGTCCTCCTTATGAGGTTGATCCCCTTTAAGGGAATTTATTAATTTTACGACACAGGCTAGCAGGTGGGGCCCATTACTTACATCGTAGTAGTCGTCGTCGTCGTCGTAGTAGTAGTAAATTTTTATTTACACCCTGCCCAAGACCAGGCTAACACTCAATATGAATACAGTAAAAACATTAAACAAAAAAACAAAAACAGTTGATTAAAATATAACTTAGAATACAGTTTAAAATGCAATTTAAAATGCAGCCTCATTTTAGTGGTAGCCCACTAGGAGCCTACACAACACAAAACACTGTTGCTGTATGTAGGTTTTATTTTATTTGGTTTTTATCTTATATTTTGGAAATGTACATCCAGGTTTTTTTCCTTTAATTATTTTTGGGGGGGCCCCAAGAGAGTGGGGCCTTGGAGGAGATGGTGGGAAGTCTTGAGATTCAGTGCAATATCTTTATATGGATTTGCAGTTGATTTTGTTGTACATTTAATTTTTTTAATCCAATAAAAATTACTACTACTATTATTATTATTATTATTATTAAAAAAAGGAGAGCCATTTATAAAGCCCCATCCCATGCCCAGGAAATGCAGGACCCCTTTGCCCAGCGGCGCTGCAGCCCATACATTGGAGCAAAATGCAGGGCAAGGTTTTTCCCAGTATCCTCTCCATGTGATGGGGCTCGTGGGAAAAAGCTTGGGGCTCATGGGAAAAAGCTGTCCCATGAGCCCCTTGCTGCAGAGGGGAGGGGAAAGCCTATAAAAGGCTGGTTCCTTCCCACTGGACCTCTCAGAGCCATTTTGCTTCGAGAGCTTCAGGAAGACTCTGTGTTATTCCTTGGTACGGTACCTGCCCCTTGCTTTGGTCTAACCCTGTTTCAGTCTTGCTTGTTTCTGGGAGGTTTACTGGGTGCTAATTAAGGGCAACTGCTAATTATGGCAATTCCTCTTGCCCCCTCTACAAGGGGACCATTCAAGAAGAAGTAAGAGTAAATTAACATTGATGCAATAAGGTAATAATGTAACAGGTTCACCTCTTTTGGGTGCTGGGTGAGAGGGCAGAAAGAGCCTTATGCCTCCTCAGCTGTGTGGTAAATAGATATTTATGTTTATTTTTATGGAACAGTGTCACCCAGTGGCCCTGACCAATGTTGAGGCCTCACAAAGTGAGAATTTTAAATTTATTTTGTGTGTGTGTGTGTGTGTGTGTGTGTGTGTGTGTGTTTATTTGTTTGCATATGCAGTGCCCCACCTGGTGGTCTCTTGAGGATATTGCAGCCTACAACATGTAGATTAAATGTTTGGTTTGTTTTGCTTTTCCTTAGTTGGTCTTTAAGGTGCTACTGAATAATTTTTTTTATTTTGCTTTTTCATGTGTGTGTGTGTGTGCGCGCGCGCAATGGCCCCACCTGGTGGTTTCGTGAGGATATTGCGGCCTTATGACATACAGATTTTTTTATTTAAAAAATCATTAAATGTTTCTTTGTTTGTGTGTAGCCTGGGCAGCTTTGTAGGGGAGGCCCATCAGCCTTCTAGCATTATGCACCCTTGCCGGCTGATATAAGCTGTTACAGTAAATAGCTATCAATTATAAATATAATAATAGTAAGGGAATAAAAATGAATAAATGTGATTCCTGGCAATTGATTGTGCTATAGGCTATCATTGCTAATTATGAATTGAACTAATTAAGAGAGAGAGGGTAAAATTTGCTATTGAATTCAGTTATGGGACACATATTAAGCACAAATATCCACCCCTGAGTACAGGCAGAAGGTTCTAGGCTCTGCAGCGGTGGAGTGGCAAGGGACATTGGGGTGGATTTATGGATTCTGTTTGACTGTAGACATAATAATAATTAATAAATGATAATTTTATTATTTATACCCCACCTACTTGGCTGGGTTCCCCCCCATCCACTTTTGAGTCATTTTATTATCCTGAGCTCACAGCCAATTTGCTTTGAGAGCTTCCCGCCCACCCTCAGGTTAGAGCAGGGGTCAGCAAACTTTTTCAGCAGGGGGCTGGTCTACTCAGATCTTGTGGGGGGCCGGACTATATTTTTGGGGGGTGGGGTGGGGGTGGGAATGAACGAATTCCTATGCCCCACAAATAACCCAGAGATGTGTTTTAAATAAAAGGATACATTCTACTCATGTAAAAACACACTGATTCCTTGACCGTCAGTGGGCCGGATTGAGAAGGCAATTGGGCCAGATCCAGCCTCCGGGCCTTCGTTTGCCTACCCATAGGTTGCAGGCACCCCCAAACTTCGGGCCTCCAGATGTTTTGGACTACAATTCCCATCATCCCTGACCACTGGTCCTGTTAGCTAGGGATCATGGGAGTTGTAGGGCAAAACATCTGAAGGGCCGCGGTTTGGGGATGCCTGGGTTAGAGCCTTTTGGGGTTACTGGTTGACAGTGTTGGAAAGGTTCCCCCCCCCCCTCAACCTGATTGGCACTTGGTTGGGATTTTTTTCTGCCTTTCCCTCAGTGAAATTATAGCTTTTGTTGGGCGGGAGAACGTTGTTTGTATGAGGGCAGAAATGGCATTGGGCAGGATCTACGTAGTATCAGGGGCCTGTGAGGGGAGGATTGACCACGGCCAACCTAAGCGTGGGTTTGGTATCTGCCTGGTTGGAATCTGGACCCTCGTCCCCCAGTGAGACCTCACTTGCCTGGCTTCAGGCCCGTCCTAGCCATATAGGCTAGTGGCGTGGAGAACCACGGCGCCGGGTTCTGGAGGGCCCTGGAGGGCCCTGGAAGGGCTCCAAGTGAGCGCAGGGATCTGGCCAGGACTGCGCTCCACAAGCTGAGAGGCTTTGCCGCGTCTCTCTCCTCTCCGAGGACGCCGCGCTGCGCCTCCTTCTTGTTTCCCCAGTGCTGGGTTCCGCTCAGTCGAGCTCCGCCACCAGGGCGCGCACAGAGCCCAAGCAGCTCTTGCTGGTCCCGCGGTGCGCGCGCTGGTGGCAAAGCTTGAGTGAGCGGAACCCCGCGCTGGGGAAACGAGAAGGAGGCGCAGCGCAGAGTCCTCGGAGGTGGCCTCCCGCTGCTGCCGCATTCCGCTTGGCACTCCCGGGTCCTTGGAGGGGCTCTGGAGGGGGGCACTGGAGGGACCTTAGCGCCAGGGTGCTGGATGGGCTTAAGGCGGCCCTGCCTGGCTTGCACCACGGCAAGGTTCAACACTGACTGACTCCCATCATTCTGGTTTGGAGGGGTCCAAACCCAGCGGATCATTCCATTGTGGAATGATGGACTGATCCTGGGACGCAAGGCCATGCCATCCCTTGCCCTGCCTGCTGCTGTCAGGAAATACTTGGCCTGGTTTTATTCCATTACCATTGTACAGTCTGGTTAATTTTGCTGCTCTCGTGGTCACATAATAGGCTTGCCTGGGCAAATGGCTTTTTTGGGACACTGGCTTGGCACCAACTTTGATGTTGTTTATGGCATCGAACAAGGGCCTTTTTAAAATGTCCCCGCTATACTTGCAGGTTTTGTTCTGCTGTTTATTTGCTGTTCTTGTCTCCCATAAGGGAATCCCAGGATTCAGTCTGTCATCCCCACAAGCCACAAAGCAGAGAGAGAGAAAGAGCGAGAGAGGGACGAAATCCCGAACAGAAGACAATGCATATTGTACTTGGGCGCGTTCTTCCCATTGCCACCATCCTTATGCTGCTCCTTGCAACTTTGTCTGTTGGTCAGCCCGACAAGCCCCAAGCCATGGACTTGGCTACTTGGCTCAAACATGTGACTATTCAGTGGGATAAAGAACTGTGTGAGAAAACTGGTGCATGTGAAGGCCGGGGAGATTATCATCCCTATTTCCCCTTCAGCATTCCCGAGATCACCGCAGCAGACCGATGCCTCCCCGAACATGGATTCGACAAGGAAACCTGCCTGAGAGCGCTTGCAAGCGGGCTTTTTCACATGGAGGTATTTCTAAAATATATAGAACAAACTCGAGTCTGTGAGTGGCCACCTACATATATTTGGGAGACAACAGAGCACCTGGCAATTACGCTGAAGTCGCTGATGGAACACCCTGAGACTGTGACCTATCCAGATGAACAAGTGAAGGACTCTTATTCTCAAATGCTAGCAAGCTATACTGACTTCAGAACTGTAGTTATCAAGCACCTCATACTCCAAGGATACATTTTGTTGCTGGAGAACGTTCGAAACGTGTATACGCACATGGGGGCCTAACAATCTACATGCCACAAATGATGCGCACCAACTAGCACATATGACCAGGGTGGCCAATGGGTGTGCATAGATCAGGCCCCATGGATTTTAGCTATCATTTTATCTTTAAAAGTAAGCCAAGCATTGAAATGCAGGTATGAAATGTTTTAAGTGAATAAACGCATGAGAAGAAACAGCTTTTAAATAAATGTGATCTCTTGCTTTGTGTGTGTGTGTGTCCTCCAACATCTACCCATAAATATTTCCAAACAATTACGTACCCAAATGAATGTGTTTATTTTTTTTATTACTTACACAGCAAGATGGGGGTGGGAACCCATACTACAAAGAAGAAATGGCAGGTATTAATTAATGGGGAAAGACTGGTATTAACTAATAGGGAAGGTCTGCTGACTGCCCGTGGCAGAATCTCATTTGGCTGTCAGAGACAGTAAGGATTTTTATTTTCTTTTTGGAAGGAAAATGTGCTTTCTTTTTCACAGAGCCAGAAATCAGAAGCAGATGACAGGGACATGACAAATATTGGCATGGGTTTCATTTCACCAATATCATTAGTAGATTGTTGTGAGAAAAGGTTTGTTGTTGTTTTTTACAACATTCTAGCTTTCTGCCTATATTTACTACAGAAACGCCTTCACCACCACCTGCAAAACAGAGGACATGCCATGGAAAGTGGGAATCATGGGGTCAAATGTTGGGAACCGGTGTAGCCGATGAAGGTTCTGTAAGGGCCTGCAAAGTGTAGGCTGTGAGGAACATAAGAAGGAACATGAGTCTTTGCATCCTTAACTTTGCTCTGTCGAAAACAGAAATAGTCACAAAATGGCCGCTGCAGGAGCAGGCATGCACAAAATGGCTGCCTTTGGTGATGTGTTCAGTAATAAAAATTGCTGCTGCGACAAGGCACCCACTTCACTAAAGGCAAATTGAAGAGGCAGTGACCCCTTACCTATGCCTGGTGTATCCTTAAAAGTTGCTCACAGAAGGGATATTTAAAGAAACCTTATTTAACCACCCCAAAAGTGAAGTCAGTCCTTGCAGAAATATGTGCTTTCTCAACCTTGGGTCCCCTGATGTTGGCCATCATCCCTAGCTAGCAGGACCAGTGGTCAGGGATGATGGGAACTCTAATCCAACAACATCTGTGGACTCAAGGAAGGTTGAGAAAGTTTGGTCTATATTAATAGATATGGGTAAAGCTGACAGTCCAAAGCAGATGTGTGATGTGAGAAGTCAATTGGGAGATTACTATCAATGAATCTCCTATTTACCCAACTGTTCTTGTCATTCATTTGTGGGGAAATGACTTTGTTCGGTGGACAAGACAAGATTTGTTCTCAGAGTGATCAAAGGCCTCCTTCAAATGTGGTCTTCTAATTTGTTCCTTGGGTGAGCCAATAAAGGTGGAGAGCACAAGGTGTGGTCTGAACACAATGGATAACAAAGTCCTTTTAATAACCGGGGGGGGGGGGCTTACATACCCCTTGGCAGGATCAGAACATGACTCCCCCACTTTTATTTAGGGCTGATGGATTTCATCTTCCTGTTCAGGGATGTGAAATATTTTTGGAAGATCCGCAGAGTCTCCACCCCCACCATTCAGCCCGGACACTGAGATCCAGCACCAAGGGCCTCCTGGCGGTTCCCTCACTGCGAGAAGTGAGGTTACAGGGAACCAGACAGAGGGCTTTCTTGGTAGTGGCACCCATCCTTTGGAACACCTTCCCAGCAGATGTCAAGGCAATAAGTAACTATTTTACTTTTAGAAGACAACTGAAGGCGGCCCTGTTTAGGGAAGTTTTTAATGTTTAATGCTGTACTGTTTTAATATTCAGTTGGAAGCCTCCCAGAGTGGCTCCAGGAAACCCAGCCAGATGGGCGGGGTATAAAATAACAACAACAACAACAACAACAATAATAATAGAGAGCCCCAGGTTCCTTTTGGAGAGAAGGCAGGATATAAATTGAGCAAATGAATAAACATAACATTGAGCCCCGCCCCCCGGTGGAATGAGGCGAACAAGCTGGAGATAATCACCTCTAGAAGTTTGGGTAGCTGAGGAAGTTAGGAATATAAGCATTAGGAACATAAACTGTGATTAAGGGCACAGTTTCGGAACTAACCATTGCCTTCTGCATGGTGGGTCCCTGAGAAGGGCTCCCTTTATTTTATTTTGAAATAAATTTCTATTTGATTTTCAATAATATAAACATACAACAAAACCAATTCTGAATCCGAATATCATGATTACTCTGAATCACGATATTTGGAGAATACTCTGAAAATGAGCAATTTCGTTGTTCCCGCAAGGGGACAATGACAAATAATATTACAAACTTTTCCCATTCTTCTTTTAAAGTTCTTGTCTTCTTGGTTCCTGAGCTTCCCAGTTAATTTTGCCATTTCGGCATAGTCCATCAATTTGCTTTGCCATTTTTCTCTGGCCGGGGTTGTCTCTTCCTTCCATCTCTGAGAGGGGCTCCCTTTAGACCTGACACACACAGTTCACTGAACAATGGAGTCTAGGTGTCTGTTGTGCTCACATACCCACAGATCACTTAGCAAGGGCTTAGAAATTTTCTCCAAATTGTCTTGGGTAGGGGGGTCACAAACTACAGCTGTTAACATGTCTAGAGGTATTGAGGGGGAGGCTTCCCTACCAGAGTTAGACAAAGTTCAATCTGTACTTTCTGAATTTGGTTAATGTGGATTGCAGATGTTCTCTTTGGTGTATTGATAAGTATAACCCTATTAGGCAGGTTGCTCACTGAGACAAGACGGTTTCAGCATGGCTCCTATTTGTACATCATGATCCGTGATGTTTGGAGGAGGGAACACCTACAAAATATATGAAGTGTGCTAAATCAGGAAGACATAGGATTGGGATGTTCCTGAAATAATTAAAGTTGGATTCAGTTAAAAGAAAAATGGTGTAAAATAAAAAAAATCCTTCAGTAGCACCTTAAAGACCAACTAAGTTTTTATTTTGGTATGAGCTTTCGTGTGCATGCACACTTCTTTTAAGGTGCTACTGAAGGAATTTTTTTATTTTACTTCGACCCAGACCAACACGGCTACCTACCTGTAACCAGAAAAATGGTGTGTTTGTGGTGGAACATTACAATCTATACTGTATCAAAGTGTATCTACTTAGAACTCATTTATACTGTACATCGTGGGACGCGGTGGCGCTGTGGGTTAAACCACAGAGCCTAGGGCTTGCCGATCAGAAGGTCAGTGGTTCGAATCCCCGTGGCGACGTGAGCTCCCGTTGCTCAGTCCTAGCTCCTGCCAACCTACCAGTTCGAAAGCACGTCAAAGTGCAAGTAGATAAATAGGTACCGCTACAGCGGGAAGCTAAACGGCGTTTCCGTGTGCTGTTCTGGTTCGCCAGAAGTGGCTTTGTCATGCTGGCCACATGACCTGGAAGCTGTACGCCGGCTCCCTCGGACAATAACGCGAGATGAGCGCTGCAACCCCAGAGTCGGTCACGACTGGACCTAATGGTCAGGGGTCCCTTTTACCTTTACTGTACATCGTATCACTAAGCAAGCCTTCACGCAAAGGAAAACCAGTGCTCACCGACACTAAATGAGAAATGAGAATAAGTCTTATCAAAGTTATACTCAGAATCTGCTATGAATCCCTACCCTTATGGTGACAATCCTTACTTAGGATTCCATTCCATACCCGTAAGCCCTATACAGTCGTACCTCGGGTTACGACCACCTCGGTTTGCGAACAGTTCGGGTTACGAACTGCGCAAACCCGAAAGTGTTTTCGCCCCGCGCGTGTTCGCGCAATCTGCGCATGCGCAAAATGACGGCGCCCATCGCGTTCGGGTTACGAACTATTCGGGTTACGAACTGCGATCCGGAACGGATCGCGTTTGTAACCCGAGGTATTACTGTATTTTATATCACTCTATCATGTAACCAAGAATTATATTTGGAAATCTGTTTCCCTTAAAGCCGTTCCATTCTCAAAATACAAGGAAAATAGCTACCCCTTCTGGGTCTGTAGGGAACAACAAGCAAACTCAACAAATATACAAATGCCACAGAACAAAAGGGTTTTATTGAATAGATCACATACCAACACCGGATAAACAGGATTTCGTGTTAAATTCTCTTCATCACTGATACTTAAAATTACATTGACTAGAAATTCCAAAACCATCACGGCAAACAGAGTGACATTTCCAGGAATTCACAAGTATCCTGTAATTTGAAAATGTTTATCTTTTGCAATTACCGGTACTCTGTTTACTGAAAATGTTAATTCTTCCCGCCTTTTTCGCTCCATCCACTTACATGTACTGCCAAAGGTATATAAGGAAAAATGTTCTTTTGTTCAGGGTTCCTCTTCCCACCTTTGCTATTGAGGGAACCCTCTGTTAAAACAGAACTCCTATTTTAAAAATAAAGATCACGCTTTGCTTTACAAGCTCTGGGTTTTGGTCTTTGTCATTTTATCCTGACCAAAAGGAGCCTAGGTCTCTTTGCTCCTTAGACGGTTCCAGTCCTCCTTATGAGGTTGATCCGCTTTAAGGGAATTTAATAATTTTACGACACAGGCTAGCAGGTGGGGCCCATTACTTACATTGTAGTAGTAGTATTTACACCCCGCCCTCCCCCGGCCCAGACCAGGCTCAGGGCGGCTAACACTCAATATAAATACAGTAAAAAACATTAAACAAAAACAAAAACAGTTGATTAAAATATAACTTAGAATACAGTTTAAAATGAAATTTAAAATGCAGCCTCATTTTAGTGGTAGCCCACTAGGAGCCTACACAACACAAAACAAAACACTGTTGCTGTATGTAGGTTTTATTTTATTTGGTTTTTATCTTATATTTTGGAATTGTACATCCAGGTGTTTTCCTTTAATTTTTTTTTGGGGGCCCCCAAGAGAGTGGGGCCTTGGAGGAGATGGTGGGAAGTCTTGAGATTCAGTGCAATATCTTTATATGGATTTGCAGTTGATTTTTTTGTACATTTAATTTTTTTAATCCAATAAAAATTACTATTACTATTACTATTATTATTATTATTATTATTATTATTATTATTATTAAAAAAGGAGAGCCATTTATAAAGCCCCATCCCATGCCCAGGAAACGCAGGACCCCTTTGCCCAGCGGCGCTGCAGCCCATACATTGGAGCAAAATGCAGGGCAAGGTTTTTCCCAGTATCCTCTCCATGTGATGGGGCTCATTGGAAAAAGCTTGGGGCTCATGGGAAAAAGCTGTCCCATGAGCCCCTTGCTGCAGAGGGGAGGGGAAAGCCTATAAAAGGCTGGTTCCTTCCCACTGGACCTCTCAGAGCCATTTTGCTTCGAGAGCTTCAGGAAGACTCTGTGTTATTCCTTGGTACGGTACCTGCCCCTTGCTTTGGTCTAACCCTGTTTCAGTCTTGCTTGTTTCTGGGAGGTTTACTGGGTGCTAATTAAGGGCAACTGCTAATTATGGCAATTCCTCTTGTCCCCTTTACAAGGGGACCATTCAAGAAGAAGTAAGAGTAAATTAACATTGATGCAATAAGGTAATAATGTAACAGGTTCACCTCTTTTGGGTGCTGGGTGAGAGGGCAGAAAGAGCCTTATGCCTCCTCAGCTGTGTGGTAAATAGATATTTATGTTTATTTTTATGGAACAGTGTCACCCAGTGGCCCTGACCAATGTTGAGGCCTCACAAAGTGAGAATTTTAAATTTATTTTGTGTGTGTGTGTGTGTGTTTGTTTGCATATGCAGTGCCCCACCTGGTGGTCTCTTGAGGATATTTCAGCCTACAATATATAGATTAAATGTTTGGTTTGTTTTGCTTTTTCTTAGTTGGTCTTTAAGGTGCTACTGAATGACTTTCTTTATTTTGCTTTTTCGTGTGTGTGTGCGTGTGTGCAATGGCCCCACCTGGTGGTTTCGTGGGGATATTGTGGCCTTACGACATAGATTTTTTTTAAAAAAAAATCATTAAATGTTTGTTTGTGTGTAGCCTGGGCAGCTTTGTAGGGGAGGCCCATAAGCCTTCTAGCATTATGCACCCTTGCCGGCTGATATAAGCTGTTACAGTAAATAGCTATCAATTATATATATAGTGTTGAATAATAATAATAGTAAGGGAATAAAAATGAATAAATGTGATTCCTGGCAATTGATTGTGCTATAGGCTATCATTGCTAATTATAAATTGAACTAATTAAGAGAGAGAGGGTAAAATTTGCTATTGAATTCAGTTATGGGACACATATTAAGCACAAATATCCACCCCTGAGTACAGGCAGAAGGTTCTAGGCTCTGCAGCGGTGGAGTGGCAAGGGACATTGGGGTGGATTTATGGATTCTGTTTGACTGTAGACATAATAATAATTAATAAATGATAATTTTATTATTTATACCCCACCTACTTGGCTGGGTTCCCCCCCATCCACTTTTGATTCATTTTATTATCCTGAATATTACCCTGAGCTCACAGCCAATTTGCCTGTGAGGGGAGGATTGACCACGGCCAACCTAAGCGTGGGTTTGGTATCCTCACTTGCCTGGCTTCAGGCCCGTCCTAGCCATAGAGGCTAGTGTCGTGGAGAACCACGGTGCCGGGCTCTGGAGGGCGCTGGAAGGGCGCCAAGTGAGCGCAGGGTTCCAGCGATCTGGTCAGGACTGCGCTCCACGAGATGAGAGGCTTTGCCGCGTCTCTCTCCTCTCCGAGGACTCCGCGCTGCGCCTCCTTCTCGTTTCCCCAGTGCTGGGTTCCGCTCAGTCGAGCTTCGCCACCAGCGCATGCACAGCGCCCAAGCAGCTCTTGCTGGTCCCGCGGTGTGCGCGCTGGTGGCGAAGCTTGAGTGAGCAGAACCCAGCGCTGGGGAAACGAGACGGAGGCGCAGCGCGGAGTCCTCAGAGGTGGCCTCCCGCTGCTGCCGCGGTCCGCCTGGCACTCCCGGGGCCTTGGAGGGGCTCTGGAGGGGGGCTCTGGAGGGACCTTAGCGCCAGGGCGCTGGATGGGCTTAAGACGGCCCTGCCTGGCTTGCTCCACGGCAAGGTTCAACACTGACTGACTCCCATCATTCTGGTTTGGAGGGGTCCAAACCCAGCGGATCATTCCATTGTGGAATGATGGACTGATCCTGGGACGCAAGGCCATGCCATCCCTTGCCCTGCCTGCTGCTGTCAGGAAATACTTGGCCTGGTTTTATTCCATTACCATTGTTACAGTCTGGTTAATTTTGCTGCTCTCGTGGGTCACATAATAGGCTTGCCTGGGCAAATGGCTTTTTGGGGACACTGGCTTGGCACAAACTTTGATGTTGTTTATGGCGTCGAACAAGGGCCTTTTTAAAATGCCCCCGCTATACTTGCAGGTTTTGTTCTGCTGTTTATTTGCTGTTCTTGTCTCCCATAAGGGAATCCCAGGATTCAGTCTGTCATCCCCACAAGCCACAAAGCAGAGAGAGAGAAAGAGCGAGAGAGGGACGAAATCCCGAACAGAAGACAATGCATATTGTACTTGGACGCATTCTTCCCATTGCCACCATCCTTATGCTGCTCCTTGCAACTTTGTCTGTTGGTCAGCCCGACAAGCCCCAAGCCATGAACTTGGCTACTTGGCTCAAACATTTGACTATTGATTGGGATAAAGAACTGTGTGAGAAAACTGGTGCATGTGAAGGCCGGGGAGATTATCATCCTAATTTCCCCTTCAGCATTCCCGAGATCACCGCAGCAGACCGATGCCTCCCCGAACATGGATTTGACAAGGAAACCTGCCTGAGAGCGCTTGCAAGTGGGCTTTTTCACATGGAGGTATTTATGAAATATATACAACAAACTCTAGACTCTGAGCGGCCACCTACATATATTTGGGAGACAACAGAGCACCTGGCAATTACGCTGAAGTCGCTGATGGAACACCCTGAGACTGTGACCTATCCAGATGAACAAGTGAAGGACTCTTATTCTCAAATGCTAGCAAGCTATACTGACTTCAGAACTGTAGTTATCAAGCACCTCATACTCCAAGGATACATTTTGTTGCTGGAGAACGTTCGAAACGTGTATACGCACATGGGCGCCTAACAATCTACATGCCACAAATGATGCGCACCAACTAGCACATATGACCAGGGTGGCCAATGGGTGTGCATAGATCAGGCCCCATGGATTTTAGCTATCATTTTATCTTCAAAAGTAAGCCAAGCATTGAAATGCAGGTATGAAATGTTTTAAGTGAATAAACGCATGAGAAGAAACAGCTTTTAAATAAATGTGATCTCTTGCTTTGTGTGTGTGTGTGTGTGTGTGTGTCCCCTCCAACATCTACCCATAAATATTTCCAAACAATTACGTACCCAAATGAATGCGTTTTTTTTTTATTACTTACACAGCAAGATGGGGGCGGGAACCCATACTACAAAGAAGAAATGGCAGGTATTAATTAATGGGGAAAGACTGGTATTAACTAATAGGGAAGGTCTGCTGACTGCCCGTGGCAGAATCTCATTTGGCTGTCAGAGACAGTAAGGATTTTTATTTTCTTTTTGGAAGGAAAATGTGCTTTCTTTTTCACAGAGCGAGACATCAGAAGCAGATGACAGGGACATGACAAATATTGGCATGGGTTTCATTTCACCAATATGATTAGTAGATTGTTGTGAGAAAAGGTGTTTTTTTTTTTACAACATTCTAGCTTTCTGCCTATATTTACTACAGAAACTCCTTCACCACCACCTGCAAAACAGAGGACATGCCATGGAAAGTGGGAATCATGGGGTCAAATGTTGGGAACCGGTGTAGCCGATGAAAGTTCTGTAAGGGCCTGCAAAGTGTAGGCTGTGAGGAACATAAGAAGGAACATGAATCTTTGCATCCTTAACTTTGCTCTGTCGAAAACAGAAATAGTCACAAAATGGCCGCTGCAGGAGCAGGCATGCACAAAAGGGCTGCCTTTGGTGATGTGCTCAGTTACTTCCATTTCAATGAAAGACCCATCTCACTAAAAGGTGAAGTGGGGAGGCTGCGAAGGAAATAAATCACCTAAGGAACCAAGTCTATAATACATGATGGTTATACTTTCACCTGCCATGCCATTGCCATTCAACACCCTCCTCCTCTGCTCTCCTTCATGTATGCCTTGCGGGTGGGAGAACCAGATCATTACGCTGTGCATTTTCTCATCTCCAAACAGTTTGAGGCAATCTGAAAAACCTTTCCTCTCACTTTGGCAAGACGTGGGGTGATAAGGATGGTTAAGACGTTTGTCACAGCAATGGGGCTGGCTGGCTTCCCCAATGTATTGAGCGGGCTATCTGAAATGAGTCTTGGTTGCTCAGAGCCTTAGGCCACCACACTTGAAAGCCATGAATGTACCTGTGCCCTGCCCTTGCCGTATCTACAGAGGGTATGAGTGTGCAAACAGGCTTGATTCCAGCTCAGGATTCGCTCTGGCAGATTTCCTGATTTCTGTAGACTTTGCTACTCATCCAAATTGTCCCCCCCCCAAAAAAAATAGCTACTTAAATTTTATATTGACACTGGGTAAGAGCTTGCTGTTTCTTGACTTGTATGAAACCATCCCCAGCTATTTTAGCTTAAGCCACTGCAACCAGGAACCACCGATAACAGGAGGCCTTGTATTTGGGTGGAAAGAGCACAAAATACCAAGTCTCCCCTAAAGGCAAAATAAGCTGGGCAATGGACCAGGTGCTAGAAAATACCTGCCCATGAGCCATAAGGTGAATTCATTTTTTATTTATATAAAGCGGTTGTGGCTTTATTTTAAATGGCAAAATGTAGCATTTGGGGCACCCAAGTTTGCAGAGTGAATTGGGATTTTAGGAAGTCCCTAATCCTGGCACCCCCAAACTTCGGCCCTCCAGATGCTTTGGACTACAATTCCCATCATCCCTGACCACTGGTCCTGTTAGCTAGGGATCATGGGAGTTGTAGGCCAAAACATCAGGAGGGCCGCAGTTTGGGGGTGCCTGCCCTGATCTAACTTGATGTGCCTTCTTGGGCTTACAAAATTGTGCATATTAGGAAAAAAAATACATTAAATGCTGGATTTTCATGAGAACTTTTCCAAAACAAGAACAACAACAACAACAACAACAACAACAACAACAACCCACCTCTCAAACTGATGTAGAAATATGAAGGACTGAATTTAATACAAGAGGGGAAAAACCATGAGTGACATGTTTGGATATGCCTGTTCAGGGAAAACTTAGGGATGGTAAGTATCCAGATGCTTGATATTGGTTTGCTTGTCATGGGTCCAGGCCACCAAGGCAGCAGATACAGAAGGCGCCACCAACAGAACCCCCCCCCCTTTCTAATAGGGTGGTTTAAATTTTGGGTAGTTTCTTTTACTGGAAATTCCAGATTCATTGCTGTGTTTCTCTTCTTTGGGACATGGATGGCATTGTTGTCTAAACCACTGAGCCGCCACCCGAATACAGGCTTCTGCCATTTCTTTTTTCTGCAAGTCCCTCTGCAAAAGGGATCCTTGCTCCAACTTTGTAGTGCGGAAAGCCCTTGAGGGCCGGGCCAGGCTTCTACTGGCACACCGCGATCTGTGATCTATGTGGTATAGCTGGTATAAACAATACGAGGTGTGCCAGGGAACGAGTCTGGAAGGGATAGGATTGTTGTGTTCCTGAAAGATTTAGAGTTGGATCCAGTTAAAAGGAAAATGGTGGGTGTCAGATGGAACAGCACTATTAAAGAAATGAAGAAAGATATAAAGAGGAAACCCAACAAAAGCTTCCAGGTAACTCCTTGGTAAATTCCTGCAGTCACCTATTACGGACATCTGAGACATCTTTCTTGTTTGTTTTGGGATTGTAAGTATGCCCCCTCAAGTTTGCATCAGTTGGAAGGGGAATAACCCTTTCTCATTCCATCCTTATTTGGCTGGTCCATGTGAATTTCCTTTTTCCTATTGCGTGGCTGTTTGTAGCCACATTTTATGCACTCCCAAAACGCATGGGGTGAAGAAAATGGATAGGGAGAATTTATTCTTCCTTTCTCATAACAGAAGAACCCAGGGTTATCCAATCTGTTCTTTATTCACTGGCGATGTATTTCTATTTATGTGACTAGGTTGGACTAGATGACCCAAGGGTCCCTTCAAACTCTACAGTGTGGTGTAGTGGTTAAGAGCGGTAGACTCGTAATCTGGTGAACTGGGTTCGCGTCTCCGCTCCTCCACATGCAGCTGCTGGGTGACCTTGGGCTAGTCACACTTCTTTGAAGTCTCTCAGCCCCACCCACCTCACAGAGTGTTTGTTGTGGGAGAGGAAGGGAAAGGAGAATGTTAGCCGCTTTGAGACTCCTTCAGGTACAGTGGTGCCTCGCTTAACGAATGCCCTGCTTAATGAAATTTCCGCTTAACGAAAGGTTTTTTCTAGTGGAGGTTGCCTCGCTAGACAAATTCGTTTCATGAAAAATTTGTCTAGCGAATCGTGTTTTCCCATAGGAATGGATTGAAATTCAATTAATGCGTTCCTATGGGCAAAAAAAAAAATCAAAAGAAATTCAATGCATTCCTATGGGATTCGCTAATCCAAACTCTTCTACACTTTCATGATTCTATTATTTATGTCAGGTGCCTGGCACTCTCTTGGAGAGTGTCAGGGTTGAGACAGATGACGAGGAAGAGTGGTGGCTAGCCCCCCCTGACGAGCCCCCACAGAGGAATCTGAGGAATTCACACCTGGGGAAGACTGGTGAAGGCACTCCTCGGAAGAAGAGCAATCTGACAGGGAGGAGGGAATATCAGAACTGCAGCAACAAGTCGATCCAGAACCAGGCCCCAGTCAGGCAGGTTATCAGATGACCCCTTCCCCCCTCCCTTCTCTGCAAAGGAACGCAGAGCTGAAAAACGTCGGCTGCAATTGGAAACAGCTGCAGCTCATAAAAAGAGGGGGAGGGAAGCTGCTACTTAAGAGAGAGGTGGGCTGGCCACTCCTCAGCGTCTGCAACGTCGTACTGAAGTGCCTAGTTGCCTAGCTCATCTTGTCTTTGGTTCCTGTGATCTTGATCTGGCTTCCTTGACCTCGGCTTTTGGACTTCTGGCTTCCTTGACCTCAGCTTTTGGACTTCTGGCTTCCCTGACCTCGGCTTTTGGACTTCTGGCTTGACTGACTTTGGCTACTCTTGACTCCAAGTAAGACTTCTGGCTTGAACTGACCTTCTCTACTCTTGACTCCTATGTAACTGCCTGACTTCAACTGACTCTGATCAGTCTATTGACCTTGGCTTGTCTGACCCCGTCTGCTGCCCTTCAGTGTGCCTACTTGCTGGCACCTTAACAGAGAGGCTCTGGAGGGGGGCGCTGGAGGGACCTTAGCGCCAGGGCGCTGGATGGGCTTAAGTCGGCCCTGCCTGGCTTGCACCACGGCAAGGTTCAACACTGACTGACTCCCATCATTCTGGTTTGGAGGGGTCCAAACCCAGTGGATCATTCCATTGTGGAATGATGGACTGATCCTGGGACGCAAGGCCATGCCATCCCTTGCCCTGCCTGCTGCTGTCAGGAAATACTTGGCTTGGTTTTATTCCATTATCATTGGTACAGTCTGGTTAATTTTGCTGCTCTTGTGGGTCACTTAATAGGCTTGCCTGGGCATATGGCTTTTTTGGGACCCTGGCTTGGCACAAACTTTGATGTTGTTTATGGCGTTGAAAAAGGGCCTTTTTAAAATGTCCCTGCTATACTTGCAGGTTTTTTTCTGCTGTTTATTTGCTGTTCTTGTCTCCCATAAGGGAATCCCAGGATTCAGTCTGTCATCCCCACAAGCCACAAAGCAGAGAGAGAGAAAGAGCGAGAGAGGGACGAAATCCCGAACAGAAGACAATGCATATTGTACTTGGACGCGTTCTTCCCATTGCCACCATCCTTATGCTGCTCCTTGCAACTTTGTCTGTTGGTCAGCGAATTGTACTTGAGCCCAAAGCCATGGACTTGGCTACTTGGCTCAAAGATGTGACTATTCAGTGGGATAAAGAACTGTGTGAGAAAACTGGTGCATGTGAAGGCCGGGGAGATTATCATCCTAATTTCCCCTTCAGCATTCCCGAGATCACCGCAGCAGACCGATGCCTCCCCGAACATGGATTCGACAAGGAAACCTGCCTGAGAGCGCTTGCAAGTGGGCTTTTTCACATGGAGGTATTTCTGAAATATATACAACAAACTCTAGTCTCTGAGTGGCCACCTACAAATATTTGGGTGATAACAAAGCACCTGGCAAATAAGCTGAAGTCGCTGATGAAAGACCCTGAGACTGTGACCTATCCAGATGAACAAGTGAAGGACTCTTATTCTCAAATGCTAGCAAGCTATACTGACTTCAGAACTGTAGTTATCAAGCACCTCATACTCCAAGGTTACATTTTGTTGCTGGAGAATGTTCGAAACGTGTATACGTACATGGGGGCCTAACAATCTACATGCCGCAAATGATGCGCACCAACTAGCACATATGACCAGGGTGGCCAATGGGTGTGCATAGATCAGGCCCCATGGATTTTAGCTATCATTTTATCTTTAAAAGTAAGCCAAGCATTGAAATGCAGGTATGAAATGTTTTAAGTGAATAAACGCATGAGAAGAAACAGCTTTTAAATAAATGTGATCTCTTGCTTTTTGTGTTTTGTGTGTGTGTGTGTTTCCGCTCCAACATCTACCCATAAATATTTCTAAACAATTACGTACCCAAATGAATGCGGGTTTTTTTGGTTAAGAAGTTTGTCACAGCAATGGGGCTGGCTCATGGGCGTAGGCAGGGGGGCAGGAGGGGGCAGCTGCCCCCCCTAGAAGCAAAAAATTATTGTATTTTACAGACCATCACCAGCACTTTTCCCCTCCAAAAACTGAAGTGGAAAGGGCTTTGCTTTAGCAAGAGCAGCTCTCCACTTGCTGGGGGGGGGGGGCGGGAACACAGCTGTAACAAAAACACATCAAATTAATAAAGCAAAGTGGCTACCGGTACTTAAGCAGTTAAGACAATGGAGCAGAAAATCCCTTCAGGCAAGGTTTGATAGCTGACCAATTCACCCTATTGTTCTTCAGTGGTAGTTGTTAATGAGCATTCAGGGATCGCATTAAGAGTTCTATTGGCGATTTAATGAGGGTGCATTTACTAAGGTGGCTCTGCAAGGCTAAAAGGAAATGAATAAGAAAAGGGGGGGGGCTGTAGCTTTTGATAGACACAGTGATGTTTATAAAAAGCAGACGTGTTCCAGTCTGCCCCTCCTCCTGCATCTGTATACTGTAAATCAGGGGTGGCCACCTCCCAAGAGACTCTGATCTACTCACAGAGTTAAAAACTGGGAGTGATCTACCCCCTTTTGGGGGGTTCAGGTCAAAGCTGTTGAGTTTTTTTAAGGAAGGGAAGCCCTGTTTTTTTGAGTTTAGGTCAAACTTGTTGAGCTTCTTTTAGGAGGAAGGGAGGCCCATTTTTGTTTAGGGCTTCAGGTCATAGTTCAGCTTTTTTTAGGGAGGAGGAAAATTTTGGGTGAGCTTTTTTTAGGAGTGCCAGTGATCTAGCAGTGATCTACCACAGACATCCAGTGATCTACTGGTAGATCACAATCTACCTGTTGGACGTGCCTGCTGTAAATCAAGCAGAGAGAAAGCTGCTTGCAAGGCTCCTGTACAGGCGTACCAGTATCTTCCTCTTGCTGCAGAGTTCCAGCATCACAGCGTCACCCAGAGGCACCCACAAATGTGAGTTATCCCTCTCTCTATTTCTTCCTTCCTTCCCTCCCTCTTCTGTCCTTAATAAAATAGGGGGGCAGATAAGCCCCACATAGAAAGCCCATCAACATGGGGGGGTGTGACTCTTAAAAATACAGTATTTACCAGTAAATGGTGGGGCGTGGCACCTAGGCCTCTAGGAGTTGGCTGCTATGCCTAGGACAATTCAAGAAAGCAGATTGATGCATATGCTATGGTAATATATCAATAGAATCATGGAATTGTAGTCGGAAGGGACCACAAGGGTCATCTAGTCCAACCCTCTGCAATGCAGGATCTTTTTCCCAAGGTGGGGCTTGAACCCACGACATGGTTGAAATATTATGCTGATATGCAGCAACACCTCGGAGCTGTCGTGACTGCGGCCGTGCATCCCTCGCCCTCGTCCGCCCTGCCACCCCCTCTCGCCTGCCCGACCCTCCCGTCCTCTTACTGCAGAGTTCCAGCATCACAGCATCACCCAGAGGCACCCACAAATATGAGTTATCCCTCTCTCTATTTCTTCCTTCCTTCCCTCTTCCATCCTTAATAAAATACGGGGGGGGGCAGAAAAGCCCCACATAGAAAGCCCATCAACATGGGGGGTGTGACTCTTTAAAATACAGTACAGTCGTACCTCGGGTTGCAAACACCTCGGGTTACGAACAACCCGGGTTACGAACTTCGCAAACCCGGAAGTATTTTCGCCGTGCACGCATGCCTTTGCGCATGCGCAAAGCGCAAAAATAGCAGAAATAGCGCTTTGCGCATGCGCAAAGCGGCGGTTTGGGTCCTTTTCGGGTTACGAACTTTTCGGGTTACGAACTGCGACCCGGAACGGATCGCGTTCATAACCCGAGGTACCACTGTATTTACCAGTAATTGGGATTGGGGGGGGGGGAGAGATGCACCTAGGCCTCTAGGAGTTGGCTGCTATGCCTAGGAGTAGGACAATTCAAGAAAGCAGAATGGTGCATATGTTATGGCTATATATCAATAGAATCATAGAATTGTAGTCGGAAGGGACCACAAGGGTCATCTAGTCCAACCCCCTGCAATGCAGGAATTTTTTCCTAAGATGGGGCTTGATATGCTGATATGCAGCAACGCCTTGGAGCCGCCGTGTCTGCGGCCCTGCCTTGCCTCACCCTCGCCCGCCCTGTCACCCCCTCTCGCCTGCCCGACCCTCCCGTCCTCTCCAGCCAAGCAGGGTAGCCGCCGATGCTGCCAGCCCCAGAAGCACAAGGTGGCCGCCGCCGCCGCTGCCGCCGCCACGATATCATCAGGCCGGCTGGCCCTGTAGCCCTGCCCACGTTCCCACTTCGGGGCCCCGCCCCTGAACGACCATGGCTTGCCCCCCCCCCTAGTTTTGATCCTGGCTACGCCCCTGGGCTGGCTGGCTTCCCCAATGTATTGAGCGGGCTATCTGAAATGAGTCTTGGTTGCTCAGAGCCATAGGCCACCACACTTGAAAGTCATGAATGTACCTGTGCCTTGCTCTTACCGTATTTACAGAGGGTATGAGTGTGCAAACGAGTCTGATTCCAGCTCAGGATTCGCTCTGGCAGATTTCCTGATTTCTGTAGACTTCACTACTCATCCAAATTGTCCCTTTCCCCCCAAAATAGCTACTTAAATTTTATATTGACACTGGGTAAGAGCTTGCTGTTTCTTGACTTATATGAAACCATCGCCAGCTATTTTAGCTTAAGCCGCTGCAACCAGGAACCACAGATAACAGGAAGCCTTGTATTTGGATGCAAAGACCACATAATATCAAGTCTCCCCTAAAGGCAAAATAAGGTGGGCAATGGACCAGGTGCTAGAAAATACCTGCCCATGAGCCATAAGGTGGATTCAGGGAGAACCCATAGTTCCCTTCTGTTGCTAACAGGTAGCACAAACACGTGAGCCATAGAAAGAAATATTTTATAAAATTAATGATGTAGGGATATTTTTTTATTTGTTGAGCCCCAAAGCTAACTTCCTCTTAGTCAGGTATCCCCAAACTTCGGCCCTCCAGATGTTTTGGACTACAATTCCCATCATCCCTGACCACTGGTCCTGTTAGCTAGGGATCATGGGAGTTGTAGGCCAAAACATCTGGAGGGCTGCAGTTTGGGGATGCCTGCTCTTAGTCAAGGATAGCATAATTTCTACTCCTGTGGGGTCAAAGGATTTGCAGGTGATAAAAAGGAAGGAGCACAGAAGACTGGACAATCTAATGGGGGAACAAGTCAGGATGAGTGCCTTTACCTTTCAGGTGAAGTCATTCCTTGAATAATAATAATAATATTTATAACCTGTCCATTTAGCTGGGTTTCCCCAGCCACTCTGGGTGGCTCCCAACAGAACATTAAAAACACAATAAAACACCAAACATTAAATACTTCCCTGAACAGGGCTGCCTTGAGATGTCTTCTAAAAGTCAGGTTTTTTTATTTCCTTGACATCTGATGAGAGGGCTTTTCACAGGGAGGGTGCCACTACCAAGAAGACCCTCTGCCTGGTTCCCTGTAATCTCACTTATTACAGTGAGGGAACCGCCAGAAGGCCCTCAGAACTGGACCTCAGTGTCCAGGCTGAATGATGGGGGTGGAGATGCTCCTTCAGGTATACTGGGCCGAGGCCGTTTTATTTTTATTTTATTTTTTTAATAAACATTTTTATTAGATTTTCCAATTTATACATCTAATTCATTCTCAAATTATATCAATTATACAAATACCAATTAAACTATTAACTCAATTCTTCAGCCAAATTATATAAATTTAAAATTGCCTTCCCACACTTCAGACTTAGAAAGCCCATTCCTCCCCTTATCTCACTGCTTTCTAATCAATCAAGTCCAGATCTTATCCAATAGTCTATTAAAACCCTTGCATCTTCTTTCAAGCCCTGCGAGTTTAACCAAATATATGTCTCTGTGTGAATTTGTGCCTATGATTCCTCTGTAGATTAACACTGTCTCTTCGCACACTGGTTTCTTGCCGTGTCCATCCAAAAATCCACAGATCTTTCTCTCTCAGCCAAGAGCAGCCATCTTTGGGCGGTCCCATAAATCAAATCTTTACACTCCTGTGCTGTACTCAAGATAGCTGGGCTGAGGCCGTTTTAAAGGTCAGCACCGAGACTTTGAATTGTGTCAGCAGCAAAATTAATTATATTTGTATATCGCCCTTCATCTGAAGATCACAAGGCAGTTCACAACATTGAGAAGCCAAGTGAAAGAATTTCAGAAGACTGAACATTTCAAATCTGCTCTAACTTGAAAAATTTGTAATAAATCTTCATAGTACATAAGTTAAAGCAGGACAATACATTCCACTAAGGCAAGGATGGCCAACCTGTGGCAATTCAGATTTTGTTGGAACCTCAGAAGCACTGTGTGAGGTGCTTTGCAAGCAACCAAACAGCTGATTTTCATAGAATTATAGAATTGGGAGGGACATTGAGGATTATCTGGTCCAACCCCCTGCAGTGCAGGAATAGGCAGCTGCCCCATACGGGGATCGAACCTGCAACCTCTGCATTATCAGCACCATGCTGTACCCAACTGAGCTATCCAGGCATCTTTGTATTTGTAATCTTACTATATTGTGATAAAATAATACTAAAATTAAAAGAAGAAAGAAGTAAAAGAAAGGAAGAAATCCAGACCCACTCTGCTCTTGTCGGCGACAGTGTGAATTCTCTATCTTCTTCTTCTTCTTCTTCTTCTTCTTCTTCTTCTTCTTCTTCTTCTTCTTCTTCTTCTTCTTCTTCTTCTTCTTCTTCTTCTTCTTCGTGGCTTAGGAGCTTTTAATGTATATAAATGCCCTTACAGTTGCATCTAGAAACAAAATACACCTTTTAAATATGACGTGCCTGACAAGTGTAGGTGTCCAGCTACTTTGCTCTGCTAGCAATGCCTCCAAGTCTGAATCCTTGGGGGACTCAGATTTAAGAAAATGGGGGGGGGAGGTGGTCCAGAGTATAAGATGCCCCCTAATTTTTTTGGGGGGGGGGAACCTAGTCTTATACATGGAAAAATACGGTAGTTTTGTAAATTGCTTTGCTTTCTTGTTTCGTTTTTACAATTAAGCAGTGTATAAAATTTACAAAATATCAAAAACAAATAAATGAACCTTGGGTGAAACTTCAACTGGTCCAAAATGCAGCTGCTGGATTTCAAGCTCAAATGGCACATAAGGCGCTTCTTGAATCTCTGCTGGCAGAAAATTCCACAATAATGGCATGGTAACAATAAAGGATTGGTTCTTTGTGGTTGTCAAATGAACCTCATTAACTTGGGGAAGGACCAACCACACTTCTCTGGATGATCTCAGTGATCAAGCAGAGATATAAGACTTCAGGCAATCCCTGATGTACCTTAGACCTAAGTTGTTTAGGGTTTTGTTTTTTAAATTTACAGACGAGCCTTGTGTCTGTCTTGGGAGTAGATGGGTAGTTGTCACAAGTTATCAACCAGAAGCACCCATTAGGAGTCTACATATATGGTAAAAAATAAGTCAGTAGATGAGAGACACATAGAAGCCAACTCCTAGGGGCCGAGGGGTCTTTGCTCCCCCCAATAAAATATTTGAGGGGGGCCCCAAGGTGATGGGCATTGACATTCAAATGGTGTGTGTGCAGTGTACCATGTGATCAATTGTGTGGGGTGGGGCTTACTCCCCCATATTTATCTGAAGAAGTGTGCATGCACACGAAAGCTCATACCAATAACAAACTTAGTTGGTCTGTAAGGTGCTACTGGAAGGAATTTTTAAATTTTGTTTCATCTACGGCAGACCAACACGGCTACCTACCTGTAACTATCCCCAATATTTTATGCAGGTTGGCATCCCTGGAAGGGCAGATATGAAATCTCGCAGCAAAGCATATCTGCAAGATTCCAGCACTTACACCAACTGTCCCCCTCCCCAGGGCAGCTTTTAAAAATTGAATTTTACTGCTGACCAAAATAGAGGTCATTGCAGGCAAAGTGGGAAGCATGGGGTCAAATGTTGGGAATTGAAGTAGGTGATACGATAACTCAAGAAAATTCTGGATACAGGTAGGTAGCCGTGTTGGTCTGCCATAGTAATAATAAATAACAAGATGAAATATATATATATATATATATATATATATATATATATATATATATAGATCCAAAAAGAACTCCCTTAAGAGAATCAAGTCTTTTTGTCTTAAGACAGTCTTAAAAGAATATTTCTCTTTTACTGGAATTATTTAAGAAAATGTTTTTGGGGGGAGATTCTTTAATTTTAATTTTATTTTATCTTTCATCTTGTTATCAAGTAAGTTTATTTTATCTTTCATCTTGTTATCAAGTAAGTTCTGTAAAGGCCTCCAAGGCGGAGGCCGTAAGGAAGCATTGATCCTTGTGTCCTTAACTTTGATCAGTGACTATTTCTGTTTCTAACAGATCAGAGCTAAGGGTACAAGGGCCAACATATGTTCCTTCTCATGTTCTTTGCAGCCTACGTTTTGGAGGCCTTTATAGAACTTACTTTAGTCATCGTATCGCCTACTCTAGTTTCAAACATTTGATTCCCCACTTCCCACTTTCCTTGGCAAAACTTCTATCTGACTTTTAGAAGACACCTGAATGCAGCCCTGATTAGGGAAGTTTTTAATGCTTGATGTTTTATTGTGTTTTTAATATTATGTTGGGAGCCTCCCAGAGTGGCTGGGGAAACCTAGCCAGATGGGCGGGGTATAATTATAAATCTGCAGACTCTCTATTGACAGAGTGTTCCACAACACCGGAGTGCTTACTCTCCAACCTTTCTTTGATGAAAGAGGGACATGTCTCTGCTAAAAATAGGGATATCCTATTCCCTACCCACCAACATTTATCCGATGAAAATAGGGACATCCTAAGGAAAAGCGGGATATTCTGGGATCAAATTACAGAAACCAGGACAGCTTCGGTAAATCCAGGACTGTCCCTTGAAAATAGTGGTGGTGATGACAGCAACTTGGAGAAGGAGTAATGACCCTGTTGACCATGATATCAGTGATCGGATCAACATTATTCAAGGCTTTGTAAATTAATTCAAGGACCTCAGATTTGACTTGGTAGTAGATGGGAAGCCAGTGCAGATGTTTTAACAATGGTATCCTATGTTCTTGGCTTGGCGCCTCCATTAGCAGTCTGGCGCTAATGGAGTTTCCAAGCCAGGCCCAAGGACAGCCCTACATAGACCACATGGCCTCACTACAGTTTTGATGTTACCAGTACATGGAATACAGTGGTCAGGCTGTCCCTGTCCAGTAATGCCAGGCTTCGGGGAATCAGATCCCTCCCATGGTGACAGTCAAGAAACAGAGAAACGATTATCACAGTTTGACCTGAGGGAAAACGCTCTAGCGGATTGGATTTGAAAGGCAGCAAGCCAATGAACAAGCAGGCAGTGGCTACTACCAATACTTTTTGTCATGGGCCAGGGAGGGTTGTGAGGAGGAGGCGGAGGAGGACCAAGATGGCGGCATCAGGCTCCGGGGCCACGGCGGCGGTGGGAGCCGGACCGGGTTCCTCAAAGGCGCCTTTCCTCCCCCCATTCACCTCCGCCGGCCTCCACCCTCGCTTCCCCGACGTGCCCTGCAGTGAGGCGGTGTCCGGCCGGGAGCGGCGGATGGAGGAGGCAGGGGGGAGTGTACACGCGTGCAGTCTCTTCGTCCAGTCCCTGTGTCCGTGGGGCACATGCGCAGTAGCGCGGACACAGGGAATCTGGACGCAGAGACACTTGCACTTTATTATATAGGATTCAATTTATAAACCACCCTATACCCGGAGGTCTCAAGGCAGTTCACAAACAAGACCACAACATATAAAATCAAACCAAAAACAATAACCTAATAAAAAAAAACCCAAAGAACCACATTCTAAAAGGGGGTTGGATGTCAATAAGATCAGCCATTATTGATCCTTTATGCTGGGTCTGATCTTAAGGTACTTGACCTGGGCAGACTGGCTCTTCTACTGGAAATGAGAACTGAGCATCTCAGGAAGCCCTGGCCTTTTTACACCTGATCTGAAAGAGCCAGTATGGTGTAGTGGTTAAGAGCGGTAGACTTGTAATCTGGTGAACCGGGTTCACGTCCCCACTCCTCCACATGCAGCTGCTGGGTGACCTTGGGCTAGTCACACTTCTTTGAAATCTCTCAGCCCCACTCACCTCACAGAGTGTTTGTTGTGGGGGAGGAAGGGAAAGGAGAATGTTAGTAGCTTTGAGACTCTTTCGCAGTAATGTCTTAAGGGTATCCAGCGCCGTGGTGCAAAAATCCTCCGGCACCCCCCCCCCAATGGCAGCAGTAGCACACGGCCATTGAGCTTCCTCTCCTGCTCTTCTTGCCCATGCAGCAGAAGCAGCGAGACTCCTGCCTAGAGCGGTACCATGCGCCTGCTGCCACTCTAGGCAGGAGTCTCGCTGATTCTGCTTCATGGGCAAGGAGGAGACACCAGCCCATGAAGCAGAATCAGCGAGACTCCTGCCTAGAGAGGCAGCAGGCACGTGGTGCACTCTAGACAGGAGTCTCGCTGCTTCTGCTTCATGGGCAAGAAGAGCAGGAGAGGAAGCTCATGGGCAAGAAGAGGAGAAGACACCAGCCCATAAAGCAGAATCATGAAGCAGATCGGCGCCCCTTCCACGCCCCTGGTGGCCAAGCGCCCTGGCGCCTTGCGCCACCCTGCCTGGGCCTGGAGACGGCCCTGCTCCTTCGGGTAGTGATAAAGTGGGATATCAAATCCAAACTCTTCTTCCTGAGGCTGAGGTGTTGTTGAGGCTTCCAGGAGCCTGAGACTGTTGAGGTGTTTTTGGGGAGGGAGTTGCTGCTCTTGTTGCTGCTGGGTTTTCTTTTCTTTTTTTTTTTTGCATCATTTGCTGTGATTTATGTGGATATTCTTCAGTTTGGTTTTGTATTTTTTGCATTTACTATTGATGGCTGCCCCATCATGGATCAATGCCTTGTCGTGGTGAAGGGGCTTGAATAACTCAGAGAAGCTATGAGCTATGCCAGGCATCCCCAAACTGCGGACCTCCAGATGTTTTGGCCTACAACTCCCATGATCCCTAGCTAACAGGACCAGTGGTCAGGGATGATGGGGATTGTAGTCCAAAACATCTGGAGGGCCGAAGTTTGGGGATGCCTGAGCTATGCCATGCAGGGCCACCCAAGATGGACAGGTCATAGTGGAGAGTTTTGACAAAACGTGATCCACCTGGAGAAGGAGCTGATTAAGCGGCTGGGCCAAAGCCGAAAGGTCACTCAGTTGCGGATATGCCTGGAAGCGAAAGGAAAGTCTGATGCTGTAAAGAAAAATATTGCATAGGAACCTGGAATGTAAGAACCATGGATAATGGTAAGCTGGATGTGGTCAAAAATGAGATGGCAAGAATAAATATTGACATCCTGGGCATCAGTGAACTAAAATGGAAGGGAATGGGCGAATTCAGTTCGGATGACTATCATATCTACTACTGTGGGCAAGAATCCCGTAGAAGAAATGGAGTGGCCCTCATAGTTAACAAAAGAGTGGCAAAAGCTGTAAGGGGATGCAATCTCAAAAATGACAGAATGATCTCGATACGAATCCAAGGCAGACCTTTTAACATCACAGTAATCCAAGTTTATGCACCAACTACCGGTGCTGAAGAAAGTGAAATTGACCAATTCTATGAAGACTTACAACACCTTCTAGGAATGACACCAAAGAAGGATGTTCTTCTCATTACAGGGGACTGCAATGCTAAAGTAGGGAATGAAGAGATAAAAGGAACAACTGGCAAGTTTGGCCTTGGAGTTCAAAATGAAGCAGGGCAAAGGCTAATAGAGTTCTGTCAAGAGAACAAGCTGGTCATCACAAACACTCTTTTCCAACAACACAAGAGACGACTCTACACATGGATATCACCAAACGAAGGACTTGAACAACTCAGAGAAGCTATGGGCTATGCTGTGCAGGGCCACCCAAGATGGACAGGTCATAGTGGAGAGTTTTGACTAAACGTGATCCACCTGGAGAAGGAACTGGCAAGCCACTCCAGTATCCCTGCCAAGAAAACTCCATGGACAGTGTGGATTCTAAATCATTTTACTTGGTGAATTCTGGATCATTTTCACCATCCAAATAGTTGATTTCTCATAAGTGGCTATCGGTGCACACGATTAACCGTTATCCATAAACTCTAGCTTCTTTTAACGTGGAAAAACGCTCTTGCAGTTGCATCCATGAATGCAATATACTTTCTCAGTATCAGGTGCCTGAGAACATTGGGTGTCCAACCACTGTGCGCTGCTTCCACCGCCTGAACAGACTCTGCAACATTTACATCTGGGAAGATCAGAGTGCCAGGATGATCCATCAACGACTTCATGGTCTGGGCGAGCTTCTCTGTTTCATGCCAAAAATACTTATGCGGTTCGTGCGCAAACAAATGTTCATGCAAATATTTCAGAAAAGTACTAAATACATAAAGGCCCCTGGAAAGGCGTCTCAGGCCGACTTCCCTTTTGAATTCAGGGGGGAAGCATACTTTTATGCCATAAACGTCTGGAAGGCCGAGAGTCATCCGAGGAAGATCCTCCCAGCGGGTTTCACATGTGCTCAGCTGATCACACAGATCTTGATTCAAACTGTTGCCTTTCCCTTTGAGCCAGATAGCCAAGGCCTGGGGTTGTTCTACTTTCACAAAAGCAACAGGCCAAACCTCTGTGCAAATGAAGAACATGGCGGCAGCGGCAGTGCAAAGCCTGAATCAGAGTAGAGCATTCATGGCCTTTTCTTCCTGAGGCCATGATCGGCTGGACGTGGCAATTCCTTGTGAGGCAGTGATTTCAAGAGCACCTGAAGCAAATTGCATGGATAAAAGTAGAACAGCAGTGAATTAACAAAACGAAACAGAATAAATGCAGAAACTGGAACAGTTGCAGCAGAGGTTAAGTACATTTCTCAGGGAAGTTCTTTGTTTTTCTTTCTGGTGACAGAAACAGCAACGAAGTGTGAAATAATGGGTAACATTCATTTATAAATAATTCCCTCAGCCATTAGAGCACTATCTAATGCAGGCATCCTCCCCAAACTGCAGACCCCCAGGTGTTTTGGCCTATAACTCCCATGATCCCTAGCTAACAGGACCAGTGGTCGAGGAAGATGGGAATTGTAGTCCAAAACATCTGGAGGGCCGAAGTTTGGGGATGCCTGATCTAATGGGTCATGGGTTCGAGCCCCAGGTTGAGCAAAAGTAATGGGGCCCTTTATATGTCCAGCTGTCCTTTATATGTCCAGCTGTCCTTTGACAGAGGATGAGATGGTTGGACAGTGTTCTCGAAGCTACGAACATGAGTTTGACCATACTGCAGGAGGAAGTGGAAGACAGGAGTGCCTGGCGTACTATGGTCCATGGGGTCACGAGGAGACGGACACGACTAAACGACTAAACAACAACGTCCTTTGTCAACAACAAATTGTCACTGTTTTTGTGAGTTGAATATATGCTATATGGTAATTTATGGATTTTATAGGTATCTAAAGCTATTTGCACATATCAAAATATGCATTTTAATATTAGATATCTGGTACAACAGCTTGACCTACATTCAACTGTGCTGCTTTGCAGCCTGCAGCCTGCAACTGCATGCTACATGTTGCCCTGGAACCAGTCCATGCAGAATGTAGGCACCCTCTATATAGAAATGACAAACCAGTGATATTTTAGGGAGCAGGCGAGCAGGCGGGGGCCTTGGCTTACATCATAGGAGCCTACACAACACAAAGCACTGTTGCTGTATGTAGGTTTTATTTTGTTTTTTATCTTATTTTTTGGAAATGTACATCCAATTTTTCTCCCTTTAAAATTTTTTGGGCCCCCAAGGGAGTGGGGCCCTAAGCTATAGCTTGTTTAACTTATACATAAATCCGGCACTGTTCATGCATGAGTCTCCCGTTCTCATCTCACATAACAAGCCTAAAGCTCACTCTCCTGCATACAAGACCCTCCATGAAATCAGGGGAAGGGTACCTAAAATGTACCCTTAACCGAATGATGCTTCAGTGTGCCTAACATTTATGTTCTTAACTTTCTGACCTGCCCACATGAGGCGCTGCTAGAGGTTATGAGCGTCCGTTAGTTTGCCACATTCACCCAGAAAAAAAGAGCTCAAGATGATATTCATTTATATTATTTATTCCATTTGTATCCACCCTGACTCTCTTTGTGCTCTTCCTCCTAGGGGCTTTGTGCTGTTGGTGAAGTTTACATTGAAATATTTAGTGATGGACCCCAAGCCATGGACTCTGTTTATTGCCTCAAAGGAAAGGTTATTAGTTTGGGTCAAAAAGCTGTGTGCAAAGCAAGGCACATGTAAATGAAGAGGAGGAGGAGGAGGAGGAGGAGGAGGAGGAGGAGGAGGAGGAGGAGGAGGAGGAGGAGGAGGAGGAGGAGTTTGGACTGGATATCCTGCCTTTCACTCCCCTTAAGGAGTCTCAAAGTGGCTAACAGTCTCCTTTCCCTTCCTCCCCCACAACAAACACTCTGTGAGGTGAGAGAGGCTGAGAGACTTCAGAGAAGTGTGACTAGCCCAAGGTCACCCAGGAGCTGCATGTGGAGGAGCAGGGAAGCGAACCCGGTTCACCAGATTACAAGCCCACCGCTCTTAACTGCTACACCATGCTTGCTCCCTCCCCTGTTTGTTTGTACAGTTTCTGCCTTCTAGATTTCACTGCATTAGAAATGGCACCCTGATCCACACACACATTGGAAAAGTAAACCTGGCTGATATAGCTTTCAAGTGGCCTTTTTCCTTTCCAACATTTCTGGAATGTGTGCAAGAAACTTTAATTAGCAGTGAGACATATATGGTCAGCAAGAGAGAACCTGGCAAATGGCTTAAAGTCACTGGTGGAGAACCCTTTGACTGAGCATTCAAGATCTAGATGTTAAGCAATTTGTTTTTAAAATGCTAGCAAACCATAGCAGAAAAATACGGTTACCTCATACTACAAAATTATATTTTGCAAGTGGGAAAAGCCCACCTGGCCCAGCCCCAAATCAGTGTGTGTGTGTGTGTGTGTGTGTAAACTACTATTTAGCCCTGTATTGGGATGTTTTTAATGTTTGACATTTTATGATTATTTTTATATTTTGCTGGAAGCTGCCCAGAGAGGCTGGAGAGACCCAGCCAGATCGGCAGGGTATAAATAGTAAAACTATTATTATTATGTAATTAAGGTTAGTTTGACCAGCCATGTTGAGTCAACATGGTGTCTGTTGTCCAAATGTAGACAAAGACTATCTCCTCCACCTCAGGAATCCTTGTGTCAAATTTAGTTGTAGTCATTTAGTGAAGTCACATCAATTCAAGCAACAATGTCATCAGAGGCATGCATATTAATGGATTTCATTTCATTGACATCACTAGGTTGTTGTAGTGAGAAAAGATGAGATATAAAGATCACACTAAAGCTTATTGGGAAGATTCTAGCTTTCTGCATATATTTGGAAGAACAGCATCTTCTCCAACCCAGCGTCCAAAAATGGAACTTTATGCCTGACCAAAATAGAGGACACGCCACTGAAAGTGGGAAACTTGGAATCAAATGTTGAAATCTGGTGTAGGTGATAAGGTACTTAAGTAGGTTCTGCAAAGGCCTCCAGGGTTTAGGCTATGAGGGACAAAAGAAGGACAGTGATCCTTGGGTCCTTAACTTTGATCTGTTAAAAACAAAAATAGGCACAAAAAGGCCACAAAAAGCATGGTGATTTATATAATCATTACTGTGGGAAGCTTAGGGAAATAAAAAAATGGCTGCCCTTGATCATGTGTTCCGTTACAATCACCATTAAATCATTGCTGTTGGGAGACATAGGCAATAACAAAATCATTGTGCGTGTGGTGTTGAGATCTGCTCCTGCAACAAATCACCCGCTTCCATTAAAGGAAGCTGCAGAGGCTTTGAGGAAAGTAAGAAACTGAGCGTGTTACAAAGATGTTGTTTCCATCTTAATAATAATAATAATAATAATAATATATTTATACCCCGTCCATCTGGCTGGCTTCCCCCAGCCACTCTGGGCGGCTTCCAACAAAATATTAAAATACAGAAATCCATCAAAGATTAAAAGCTTCCCTAAACAAGGCTGCCTTGAAATGCCTTCTAAAGGTCTGGTAATTGTTGTTTTCTTTGACCTCTGGAAGGAGGGCATTCCACAGGGTGGGTGCCACTACCGAGAAGGCCCTCTGCCTGGTTCCCTGTAACTTGGCTTCTCGTAGCGAGGGAACTGCCAGAAGGCCCTCGGAGCTGGACCTCAGTATCCGGGCAGAACAATGGGATAGTTTCGATTTTTGGATCTGACAAAGGGAAGTGATGGCCTTAATGTTTTGGGATTTGTGTGTTCAGGCCCAGAAACCCCCCCCCCTAAAGAAATCCACACATGACTCAAATTTTGGTTTGGTTTTTGGCAGAATTTAGGTCACAACTTTATGGATTACTGAAATGAGTGGTTGAATAGGGGACTGGTCATGTTGTGTGGATGCCTGATGATCGTCTTCCAAAGCAACTACTCTATTCCGAACTTAAAAATGGAAAGGGTAATGCTGGTAGTCAACAAAAGAGGTTTAAAGACTGCCTCGAGGCAAATCTAAACAAATGTAGTCTAAACACTGACAACTGGGAAACACTGGCCTGCGAGCGCTCCAGTTGGAGAACAGCCTTTACCAAAGGTGTCATGGGCTTTGAAGAAACTCGATCTCAGGACGCAAGGGAGAAACGTGCTAAGAGGAAGGCACGCTTGGCAAATCCACACCGTGATCAACTCCCACCTGGAAACCAATGTCCCCACTGGAAGGACGTGTGGATCCAGAATTGGCCTCCACAGTCACTTACGGACCCATTGTTAAAACCATGTTTATGGAAGACAATCTTACTCGGCTATGAGTGATTGCCAAAGAAGGTTTGACAAGCTCCCTGCACCCTTGAAGGTAGCGCTGACCCAGGGCACCAGCATAGGTCAGCCAAGGGTGAACACCTGGATATGCGGAAAGCCGGGAATAGGCTATGTCCACCGCCCAGATATCCCCCTGGACTCAGGCACGGGCACAACCCCCTCACAGGGTTGACCAAACCATTTGAGTCCCTGGATTCCTTTAACAGAATACCCTTCACATAGGGATGGTGAGAGCGTTCTCCCATCCCTATCACCTGAACCAGTGCCTATCCTCAACCTTACAAGTTGTGACAATTTGCTACGCAGCAGGCGAAACCCAAATGGCACCAGCCAATCAGCCAATGGACACAAAATTGCCCCTCTATGGACAGCTGTGAGTCCAAAGTGACTCCCAGGCTGCGCACCTGGTCCTTTGAAAAAAAGATTGGTTTGTGCATGAATCCCGAAGAGTCACAGTCTGTACCGTTCACTGGAGATGCCAGGTATCGAATATATGAGGTATGTCAGGGAACAAGTCGAGAAGGCTTGGAATGTTCCTGAAATGATTAAAGTTGGATTTGGTTAAAAGAAAAAAATGGTGGGTGTGGGATGAAACAGTACTGTATAAATAAATAAATAAATGAAGAAGCATATAAAAAGGAAACTTAGCAGAGGCTTCCAGATTCTTATTTGATAAAGTTGAGAACACCTTTTAGGACCATCAGAGACCTTTCATTTTGAGATGGTGAGTATGCTCTCTCTCAGATGGTGTTAGTTTATACCTATTAAAGATACAGCCAATAATAACAATACTTTCGGATTAATCCTAAACCAATCAAAGCTTGCTGTTTTAAAGGTTATGGCTTAGTACCTTGTATGAGTTTCTGCAAGCTTTTGTCTGTGAAGCAATGTGAGTTCCATTTAGCTATGCTTGGTAGATTCATTTGGCACAACTTTAGCTTTGAGGCAACTAACAACCCCAAGTCCCAGGTGTGAAGGAAAGTTTGTCATGCAATATTTATTGATAGCAATGGACATGGATGGATGGCCTTCTCACTAGTGGCGCCTGCCCTGTTGAACGCCCTCCTACCAGATGTCAAGGAAATAAAAAAAACTATCTGACTTTTAGAAGACATCTGAAGGCAGTTTTTAATGTTTGATGTTTTATTGTGTTCTTAATACCCTGTTGGAAGCTGCCCAGAGTGGCTGGGGGGGGGGTTGGCCAGATGGGTGGTGTAAAAATAATAGATGATGATGATGATGACGATGACGATGATGATGATGCAAAGAATGACTTCACCTGAAAGGGAAAGGCACTCAACCTGACTTGTTCCCCCATTAGACTTGTCCGGTCTTCTATGCTCCTTCCTTTTTATCACCTGCACATCCTTTGACCCCATAGAAGTAGAAATGATGCTATCCTTGACTAAGAGGAAGTTAGCTTTGGGGCTCAATTAATAAAAAAAATCCCTACATTATTAACTTTAAAAATATTTCTTTCTATGGCTCCCATGTTTGTGCTACCTCTGTTAGCAACACCAGATGTCAAGGATACAAACAACAACCTGACTTTTAGAAGACATATGAAGGCAGCCCTGTTTAGGGAAATTTTTAATGTGTGATGTTTTATTGTGTTTTTAATATCCTGTTGGAAACCACCCAGAGTGGCTTGGGAGGCCCGGCCAGATGGGCAGGGTATAAGCAATCAATCAATCAATCAATCAATAAAATAATCAATAAAATAATAATCATCCTGCTGTGTGAGACAGAGCCTTCTCCACACCGAATGTGCCACCTGAGGCAGCTGCTTTATCTAATACAGTGGTACCTCGGTTTACAAACACAATTGGTTCTGGAAGTCTGTACTTAACCTGAAGCGTACTTAACCTGAAGTGAACTTTCCCATTGAAAGTAATGGAAAGTGGATTAATCTGTTCCAGACGGGTCCGCAGAGTATTCAACCTGAAGTGTACCGGTACTTAACCAAAGGTATGAGTGTAATTGGTTCCGGAAGTCTGTACTTAACGTGAAGCGAACTTTCCCATTGAAAGTAATGGAAAGTGGATTAATCCGTTCCAGACGGGTCCGCGGAGTACTTAAACTGAAATACTCAAACCGAGGCGTACTTAAACCGAGGTATGACTGTAGTAGCTTTGACAATGGTCATGCTGTCTATATGCTCCCTGCAGAGCCTATAATATAGGCCTATATTATTTATTATCCTTGACTAATATATTTAACTCCTGTTAGAATGCATATAGTAGTCATTTCTATTCTGCTCTCTATTCACTGTTGTATTTTCATCCATGTTATTTCTTGAAGGGTGTGTACTGAAATCCTTGCCTCATAAGCAATTACCGCATCCAGCCAATCAGCACCACAAACTACGAGACTTCGAGAGAGAGATAAAGGGAAGAGTAAAGCCGGAAAGGAAGATAATGAATGTTCTTCTTGGATGCATTCTTTGCACTGCCACTGCCGCCATGTTTTTCATCGGGGCAGAGGCTAAGGTTGTTTATATAGCTTTTGGTGACGAATTACGCACCAGGCACGAAGCCATGGAACTGGCTGAGTGGCTCGTAGAAAAGACTACCAAATTGTTTAATGATATGTGTGTCGAGCTAGACACATGCCAGAACACTTGGGACAATCTGCCTCAGGACTATTTCCTCATTCCAGAGTTACCTAACCCAAATGAATGCTTCCCATCCAGATTTGAAAAGGAAGTATGCCTAGGACTCCTTGTGGGTGGCCTTTTTTCATTTAAGACATTTTTGGAATATGTACAAGAAACTTTATTTCCCGGTAAACCACACCTAACCAAGTATTTGTGGCCCAAAACAGAGTACCTGGGAAATATCTTGATGTCATGGATGGCGTATCCTGAAAGTATGACCTATGTACCTGAAGATGTTGAGAAACCTATTTCTCAAAAGCTAGCAATGCATAGTGCTTGGACGCCTGTAATTCTCAGGCACATCATACTTAGAAAGTACCTGGTGTTTATGGATTCAGCTGCAAGAACAATTCGGTACATAAATACATTATAATAATAATTTATTATTTATACCCTGCCCCTCTGGCTGCTGTGTTTTTATTTATTATATGTCCCGCTCTGTCATCAGAACCTCTAAGCAGGTTACATAAAACATCCATTAAGTGTACCAAAAAAGAGATATTAAAAGCAAGTTTCAAAAATAAAAATACACATTATGTTGCTCTACCTGGAACAGGTGGTCTTTACCCAAGAGACAAAATGGGAATCATTCAGCTATGGCCTGCCCACCCTGATTTGTAAATTTAGAGAAACAACCAAAAAGTTACTCTCAAATCTCAAAAGACAGGGCTGATCCCTCTTTTGTTTTAAATCACTCTTGAAAAACTGGTATTGTGCACTGTGTGGATTCCAAAACCAAAGATATTCTTATTCAAGATGGGAATTTATTAATGCACAACATGAAAATGACAAATTATTGCTTCTCCACAGTACTTATCATCTATTTCAGGCATCCCCAAACTTCAGCCCTCCAGATGTTTTGGACTACAATTCCCATCATCCCTGACCACTGGTCCTCTTAGCTAGGGATCATGACAGTTGTAGGCCAAAGCATCTGGAGGGCCGCAGTTTGGGGATGCCTGATCTATTTCCACTTCTGCCATTCTATTTTCCAAGGAAAGTGCCAGACAGGGCCATCTTGAGCAGATCGCGTGCCCTGGTGCTGAGGGGTGGAGATCGCTCCGCCGCCCGCCCCGCCCTCGCAGGGCGCAATTGATTCATAGCCACCGGGGGGCTATGAAGACCCGGCCCTGGTGCCAGATGTTAGATAGCTTTCAAGGGTAGGATCATTTTCAGGGCCATCTATACAATCATTGCTATTGGAGGCACAGTCACAAAATGGTTGCCCTTGGTGATGTGTTGGGTTACTAAATTTGCTACTGCAATGGAACTCCCATTTCACTGAAGGCAAAAGGATGAGGCTGTGAGTGGTGCAGATAACCTGAGATCACCAAAACACACACACACAGAATCCAGATTCTAAAATATACAGTAGGTAGGTCCAATACTTGGTCTGTCTTGGTCCCATTCACATAAGTGGATCTTAAAAATATGAGGAGATTGACTACCTTTGTTAATCTCAGGTTGGAGCTGCATGTGATACAACTGAATCTTTGGACAACCTTGCATCCTTGTTTCTCAATTTGATGGAAGGAGGAATACAACAGGAGGCGAGGGTAATAGACTGACCTTTGCTACAACATTTTGTAGTGTCTTATGAACATAGCCCAGCTGAACTGGGTCCAATGGGGAGGGGAAAACGTTAAAGCATTCCACCTGAATAGATTGTGGAATTAAAATTGTCCTTAGAAATGGGTGCAATTGGTCTCCATTTCTCTGTACAGCAATGATCAGATGGCTTTAGAATTTTATCCTGGGTGGGATTTCTGGGACATACAGTTATAAACTACCCTACTCAACAACCCTTAAAGCCTGTCAATAATAAACTGATGGTCCCCAACAGATAACATGTGTAATGCGCAAATCAGTGCTTCTTCCTCAGGTCGAAACAAAATAAAATTAAAAAAACCTTCAAGTAGCACCTTAGAGACCAACAAAGTTTGTCATTGGAATGAGCTTTCGTATGTATGCACACTTCTTCAGATACACTGAAACAGAAGTCACCAGACCCTTATATATAGTGGGAGGGTGGGGAGGGGTATTACTCAGAAGGGTGGTGGGAATGGGTGATTGGCTGATAGGTGTGGTAAACCTGTTGACGACTGTTAACGACTGCAATTGGTCTTACAGGAAAAAGCAAGGGGTGAAATGGCTAAAGATAGCTTTATCATGTATAATGAAATAAGAATGCAATGTCTTTATTCAGACCAGGTCTCGCCATGGTTTTAAGTTTAGTGATAAGCTGCAGTTCAGCAACTTCTCTTTCCAGTCTATTTCTGAAAGTCTTTTGTAAGAAGACTTTGAGATCTTGTATAGAATGTCCTAGGAGAAGTATTCTCCTACTGGTTTCTCTGTCATGTGATTCCTGATGTCAGATTCATGTCCATTTATCCTTTGGCGTAGGGTTTGGCCTGTTTGTCCAATATAGAGAGCTGAAGGGCACTGTTGGCATTTGATGGCATTGTTGTTGTTTAGTCGTTTAGTCGTGTCCGACTCTTCGTGACCCCATGGACCAGAGCACACCAGGCACTCCTGTCTTCCACTGCCTCCCGCAGTTTGGTCAAACTCATGTTCGTAGCTTCGAGAACACTGTCCAACCATCTCGTCCTCTGTCGTCCCCTTCTCCTAGTGCCCTCAATCTTTCCCAACATTAGGGTCTTTTCCAGGGAGTCTTCTCTTCTCATGAGGTGGCCAAAGTATTGGAGCCTCAGCTTCAGGATCTGTCCTTCCAGTGAGCACTCAGGGCTGATTTCCTTCAGAATGGATAGGTTTGATCTTCTTGCAGTCCATGGGACTCTCAAGAGTCTCCTCCAGCACCATAATTCAAAAGCATCCATTCTTCGGCGATCCGCCTTCTTTATGGTCCAGCTCTCACTTCCATACATTACTACTAGGAAAACCATAGCTTTAACTATACAGACCTTTGTCGGCAAGGTGATGTCTCTGCTTTTTAAGATGATGTCTAGGTTTGTCACTGCTTTTCTCTGAAGAAGCAGGCGTCTTTTAATTTCATGACAGCTGTCACCATCTGCAGTGATCAAGGAGCCCAAGAAAGTAAAATCTCTCACTGCCTCCATTTCTTCCCCTTCTATTTGCCAGGAGGTGATGGGACCAGTGGCCATGATCTTGTTTTTTTTGATGTTGAGCTTCATGCCATATTTTGCGCTCTCCTCTTTCACCCTCATTAAAAGGTTCTTTAATTCCTCCTCACTTTCTGCCCTCAAGGTTGTGTCATCTGCATATCTGAGGTTGTTGATATTTCTTCCGGCAAACTTAATTCCGGCTTGAGATTCATCGAGTCCAGCCTTTCGTATGATGAATTCTTATCTCATTACACATGATAAAGCTATCTTTAGCCATCTCACCCTTGCTTTTTCCTGTAACACTAACAGTCGTTAACAGTCATCAATGGGTTTTCACACCCATTCCCACCACCCTTCTGAGTAATACCCCTCTCCACCCTCTCACTATATATAAGGGTCTGGTGACTTCTGTTTCAGTGTATCTGAAGACGTGTGCATGCACACGAAAGCTCATTCCAATGACAAACTTAGTTGGTCTCTAAGGTGCTACTGGAAGGATTTTTTAAATTTTGTTTCGACTACGCCAGAGCAACACGGCTATCTTTCTCAGGTGTCAAGGAAGCCAAAGCTTGCTCAGAAAGTCCAGTTGCTCTTCAGTAAAACATTCTAAAGGCAAAGATTCCTGCCCTCTTTGGGACACTATATTCTTATAAATGATAATAATAATATTAATAATAATAATAATAATTTTTATTTATACCCCGCCCATCTGGCTGGGTTTCCCCAGCCACTCTGGGCGGCTTCCAACAGAAAAAATAAAACACAGTGATATATTAAACATTAAAAGCCTCCCTGACATGCCTTCAGATGTCTTCTAAAAGTCTGGTAGTTGTTTTTCTCTTTGACATCTGATGGGAGGGCGTTCCACAGGGCGGGCGCCACTACCGAGAAGGCGCTCTGTCTAGTTCCCTGCAACTTGGCTTCTCACAATGAGAGAACCGCCAGAAGGCCCTCGGTGCTGGACCTCAGTGTCCGGGCAGAACGATGGAGTTTTCTTTAATCAATTATTAGATCGTGGTATTCAGTAGATGTCTCTTTACCCCATTTCCAAATTCTGCAAATGCCTGCACATCTGTGAATAGAGCATACAATAGAGAGACGAGTAAAGAACAAGTACTGGCCTCAAACTTTGTCAAAGACATTTTAAATTTCTAGGAGTTATCATTTGAAGCAGCCTCCAACAAAAATTTAGTTTTTGTTGGTGATCCAAAAACTAAAGTAAGGGATATAATAATATAGTATGGGAAATAATAATTATTATTATTATTATTATTATTATTATTATTATTATTAATTGTTTATACCCCGTCCATCTGGCTGGGTTTCCCCAGCCACTCTGGGCGGCTTCCAATAAAATATAAAAATACAGTAGTCCATCAAACATTAAAAGCTTCCCTAAACTGTCTTGGTTGGGCCAAATTGCAACTATAAAAATGATGGTACTGCTGTACCTCCTCTATCTTTCTAGAGTTTTATCAATAACTATAGAAGATAGAAAACTACAAAACTGGCAAAACATTATTTGAAAAATTATACATCCCTATAACAGTTCAAAATTACAATATAAAAACATTATATTAACTTCTTCTTTGGCGATCACTCATAGCCGACTAAGACTGTCTTCCATAAACACCATTTTAACAATGAGTCTGTAAGTGACTGTGGAGGCCAATTCTGGATCCACACATCCTTCCACAATGGGGACATAGGTTTCTGTGTGGGAGCTGATCATGGTGGATTTGCCAAGCATGCCTTCTGTGACGGATTGGTTTGGTTGGCAATAGAACTCCAGCGTGTAAAGAGTTAAACCCCAACCTCCTAGATAAATGACGCATTCCATTCCTGAGGGGCGGGACTGCCACGAGTTTAAAAGGGATGGGAGGCAGTTAATTCGGTTGATTAGGAGAGGGTTGTGGGAGTTGAGAGGGAGCGTGTGGGTAGGAGGAGGAGATCTTAATGTGTTCTGAGGAGTTTTCTAGAATTATATTATCTAGCCATTGTTAAATGAAACTAAAAATATGATCTAAGAGCCTGTACACATGAAACCATTACGCATTTAAAAGTCCTCTAGTTTAAAATAAAGCTTTCTTAACTGTTATATTAAAAGCGGATGTGCCTAGTTATTCCAGCTACGTATCCTAACTCAAAGGGGTTGTGACTGTAGGGAGGTGGTTAGACTGAACCTGAGGAGCAGGAAAATAGTTTAAAACCTCAAGGTGAAGCCCAGGGAAGACAAGTGCCAGGAGGAGGCGCCACAAAGTAGCAACAGGCTGTGGAGGTGAACCTTAGGTTAAAAAGGGAATCCTTACAGCGAGCACAAAGTGGTCCCGGATACACTTGTCGGGAGTTAGAAAGGATACTGAGCCGCGTTACGGCAATTCGATTACTAGCAGACCCCAGACTTAAACAGGCAGTTTATTTGGGGCGTAAGAAGGATAGGTGGGTTGTTTAGGGAATAACCTATTTCCTTCAACACTCTGATAGAGTTATCCAAAGGGAGGCACATTGCTTTTGGGTGGGATCCGCACATATTAGGTGGGATCATCGAATGTTTTTGTGACAACGCCGGGACTGTCATAAGAATTGGTGACAACGTCCTGGGTTCGTCGCATATTAATTGGTGGCAGCGGTGGGACGATCGTCGCACCTTCCTATTAGCATGTTTCTCCCTTGCGTCCTGAGTTCAAGTGTCTTCAAAGCCCATGACACCTTGGGTAAAGGCTGTTCTCCAACTGGCGCGCTCGCAGGCAAGTGTTTCCCAATTGTTGGTGTTTATACTACATTTTTTAAAGATTTGCCTTGAGACAGGCTTTAAACCCCTTTTGTTGACCACCAGCATTAGGCTTTCCATTTTTAAGTTTGGAATAGAGTAGTTGCTTTGGAAGATGATAATCAGGCATCCGCACAACATTACTGGTCCAACGAAGTTGATGTTGAAGAATCATGGCTTCAACACTGGTGATCTTTTCTACTTCCAGTACACTGGTGTGTCGAGGAACAAGTCAAGAAGGCTTGGATTGTTCCTGAAATAATTAAAGTTGAATTCAGTTAAAAGAAAAATGGAGGGGTGCTACATTGGTGGGAGATAAATGATATTGAATAAGTGAGGTGTGTAAAGGAACAACAAGGCAAGGAACAACCCACAGGACTGGAATGTTCCTGAAATTATTAAAGTTGGATTCAGTTAAAAGAAAAATGGAGGGGTGTGTGTAGTATGAAATAGTACAATTAAATGCACGAAGAAGCATATTAAAAGGAAACCTAACAGAAGCTTCCAGATTTTTATCTGATGAAGCTGAAAACACCTTTTGTGACCATAAGAAACATCTTTCCCTTTCTTTTTGGGATTGTGAGTATGTGAGTATGCCCCATCTTCCATGTGACAGCCCTTAAGATTTTTGCAGGTGTCTATCATATCTCTTCTCAATCTCCTCTTTTCCAGGCTAAACATACCCACCTCCTTCAATCACAGCCAACTCCTTCCATACGCTTGATCATCTTGGTTGCCTTCCTCTGTACACATTCCAGCTTTTCAACATCCTTCTTAGATTGTGGTGCCCAGAATCGGACACAGTACTCCAGGTGCGGCCTGACCAAGTCAGAATACACTAGTACTATCTCTTCCTTTGATCTGGACACTAGACCTCTGCTAATGCAGCCTAGAATAGCATTGGCCCTTTCTGCTGCTGCATCACACTGTTGACTCATGTCAAGCATGTGGTCCACCAAGACCCCTAGATCCTTTTCACAAGTACTGCTAGCAAGTCAGGTGTCCCTCGCCCTATATTTGTGCATCTGGATCTTCCTGCCTAAGTGGGACCCTATTGAAATTCATTTTATTTTAGCTTGGAGTCAGTTCTCCAATCTGATATGGTCATTTTGAATTCTGATACCATCTTCCACAGCATTAGCTGCCCTTACCAGTATCCTGATGACAAACAGCTCTAATTCTCCACAACACCTGAACCAGGAGGAGCTGTGAAGGCTCTGAATTTGTGTCTCAATGCAACAGAGGCCTACATGAGAGTGAATAAACTGAACTTGAATACTGGGAAGATGGAGACTCTTTGGGTGGCTCCCTTATTCAGGAGATAGGCAAGTTCCCTGTTTGGGATAGGGCTGCACTCCTTCTGAAGTGTGTAGCTTGCAGGTACTCTTGGATATGTCTTTGTCATTAGAGGCCATAGCGCGTTCTGTGGCTGGGAGTGCCTGCTACCAGCAGGCGCCATCTGTTATAGAAAGCTGCACCACCTCGGGTGGGTGGATGGGGGACATCATTCTGTTCCAAACATAGATAGAAAGCTGGTTGTGGGTCTGAGGGTAGAATTTAAACCGAAGCTGATTAATGAGAGCTGATAATTTAAAGAAATTTGAAAGAGGGTGGCTCCTACGATCTGCTACATTGGTGGGAGATAGTGGCTATCGAATAAGTGAGGTGTGTAAAGGAACAACAAGGCAAGGAACAACCCACAGGACTGGAATGTTCCTGAAATTATTAAAGTTGGATTCAGTTAAAAGAAAAATGGAGGTGTGTATGTAGGATGAAATAGTACAATTAAATGCACGAAGTAGCATATAAAAAGGAAACCCAACAGAAGCTTCCAGAATCTTATTTAATAAAGTTGAAAACTTCTATTATGACCATCAGAGACATCTTTTCCTTTCTTTTTGGAATTGTGAGTATGTTCCCTCAGGTTGCATTTGTGGGAAGGGAATATCCCTTTCCCTTGAAGCGGGAAATAGAATTCAGCAGAATGCTCCTTTCAGAAGTGCTTTTGTTCAGTCAGAACTCAGAACAGGGAAAAGATATTCAGCCTGTGGTCTAAACCACTGAACCTAGGGCTTGCCGATCAGAAAGTTGGTGGTTCATATCCCTGCAACGGGAGCTCACCCAGTTGCAGGGATACGAACCGCCAACCTTCTGATCGGTCCCAGCTGCTGCCAAACTAGCAGTTCAAAAGCACATCAAAGTGCAAGTAGATAAATAGGTACCATTCTGACAGGAAGGTAAACGGCGTTTTCGTGTGCTGCTCTGGTTTCGCGTTCTTCGACTTAGGAATTTTTCGACTTACGAAGGTGCCTTCGGAACGGATTAAATTCGTAAATTGAGGCACCACTGTAATCTGTTTCCAGGCAAAAGGAGGCTTGCTGTTTCAAAAGCTATGGCTTAGCACCTTATTTAAGTTTGTGGAGGCTAATATCTGTGTAATAATAATAATAATAATAAATAATAATAATAATTTTTATACCCCACCCTCCACAGTCAAAACTGGGCTCAGGGCAACTAACACCAATAAAATTACAATAAGCTATAAAAGAAAAGAAAACAATTACAGTGGTACCTCAATTTACGAAGACGATCCGTTCTGTGGCCATTTCGTAAGTCGAGGTTTTTGGATGTCAAAGCGTGCGGTCGGCGCATGCGCGAAGCGCGATTTTGCACTAACCGAACACGCTGCTCTGCGCAGGCATAGAAAAGATTTCCAGGGTTGTCAACTTCGAGAGTTGAAACCTTCGGAAGTCAAAGCTTTTGGATGTCAAGTTATGACTGTAATTAAAATACAGATTAAAATACAATATTAAAATTTAAAATGCAGCCTCATTTTAAGTAGTCCATAAATCAAAACCATGAGGAAGGAAAACACAGGGGTCAGACTGAATCCAACCCAAAGGCCAGGCGGAACAGCTCAGTCTTGCAGGCCCTGCGGAAAGATGACAAATCCTGCAGAACCCTGGTCTCCTGTGAAAGAGCATTCCACCAAGTCGAGGCCAGTACTGAAAAGGCCCTGGCCCTAGTCGAGACCAATCTAACCACCTTATGGCTCAGAATCTCCAGAATGTTGTTATTTGTGGACCTTAAGGTCCTCCGCGGGGCATACCAGGAGAGGCTGTCCCGTAGGTCCCGTGTAACAATGTGAGTCCAATTTCACTAGGCTCGGTAGAGTCTTTTGATGTAACTTTGGCTTTGAGGCAACTACTAACCCCAAGTCCCAGGTGTGCAGGAGAATTTGTCAGAAAAGATTTAGTGATAGCAATGGACAGGGATGGATTTAGGAAAAGATTAGACATACTCCTGGTGGATAAGTCAATAAATGATTAGAGGTGGCCCAAGGCATCGTACTGCCTGAGACAAGCAAAACAGTGCCTCCTCTCAAATATGCTACCTGAGGCAGTTGCTTAATTTTATCTAATAGTTGTTTAATAATAATAATAATAAATTATTTATACCCCGCCCATCTGGCTGGGTTTCCCCAGCCACTCTGAGCGGCTCCCAACAGAAATATTCAAATACACTAATTTCTTAAAGATTAAAACCTTCGCAGCGAGGGAACTGCCAGAAGGCCCTCGGCACTGGACCTCAGTGTCCGGGCAGAGCAATGGAGGTGGACACGCTCCTTCAGGTATACTGGATTGAGGCCGTTTAGGGCTTTAAAGGTCAGCACCAACACTTTGAATTGTGCTCGGAAATGTACTGGGAGCCAATGCAGGTCTTTCAAGACCGGTGTTATGTGGTGTCCTGGTCACCAGTCTAGCTGCCGCATTCTGGGTTAGTTGTAGTTTCTGGGTCACCTTCAAAGGTAGCCCCACGTAGAGCGCATTGCAGTTCTCCAAGCGGGAGATAACTAATGTATTTAACCTCTGTTAGAATGTTTTTAGTTGCCATTTCCATTCTGCTCTATATACGCTGTTGTATTTTTATCCATGATATTTCCATCAGGTGCCCTCGTACGGTGCATACTGAAATCCTTGCCTCATCAGGAATTTCTACATCCAGCCAGCCAGCACCATAAGACACGAAGCTACAAGCGAGAGATAACGGGAAGAGTGAAGCCGGAAGAGAAGACGATGAATGTTCTTCTTTGCATTACCACTGCAGCCACGCTTTTCATCATGGCTGAGCCTCAGACTGTTAGCATGCCTTTTGAGGAAGCATTAGGCGCCACTCCCGAACCCTTGACTCTGGCTACATGGCTGATAGAAAAGACTACCAAGTTGTATCAATTCCTCTGTAATCTGCGAGGCACATGTGATACTGACTGGAATGATCTGCCTCAGGAACACTTTCTTATTCCAGAGATCCCTAGCGGAAGTGAATGCTCCCCTTCTGCATTTCAAAAGGAAGAATGCCTGGAACTCATTGCAGGTGGACTTTTTTCATTTAGGATATTTTTGGAATACCTGCAAGAAACTTTATTTCCCAAGAGACCGGAGCTAACTCAGTACTTGTGGCCAGCAACACAGTATCTGGCCAATAGCTTGAAGTCACAGCTGGAGAATCCTGACAGCATGAAGCCTATAATTGACGTCATTGATGATCATATTTCTCAAAAGCTAGCAAAGCCTACTGGCTGGACACCTTTAATTCTCAGGCACACCATACTTAGGAAGTACTTGACGTTTTTGGATACAGCTGCAAGTGCAATTCGGAAGATAAACACATCATAAGGTAAAGGTAAAGGGACTCTTGACCATTAGGTCCGGTCGTGACCGACTCTGGGGTATCATAGATAACAGTAAATCATGTGTGCCAACTGGCATTAAGAAGAGGACAACCATTTGGACAAAGAAATGACCCTGAGAAAAATGTTTGAGAATCCACACTGCAGCCCACAGATGACCATATCCTAATCTCCCCGCCAACCCCAGTGGGCCAAGATTGAGAGTTGGAAGCACTGGCGAATGAAGGCATCATGACACCTGGGGCGGGGCGTTGCTTTGTAGGGCGCATGTGCAGTTTGCCGCCGCCGCCACTCTAGCGCCATACGGACGTTGCCAGGATCCTCTGCTCACAGCTGCAGCCGTGAACGGAGGACGCTCTGTTCATGGTTGTAGCGGCGACAGAGAGATCCCACCGCTGTTCGTACGGCACTCGAGAGGCTCTGGCAGCAAACCGCTATGTACAGCGCATGTGCGGCATCGCTACATACAGCGCATGCGTGCGATGCGACACATGCACTGTACATAGCAGTTTGCTGCCGGCGCCGGGATCCTCTGCTCATGGCTGCAATTGCAAACAGAGGACCCTCCACATGTGGCTGTGGTGGCGCAATGGCTGCTGGTGCTGCTGTGAGCCCCCGTGGGGTGCCTTATTGTCACCCCCCCCCCAAGATATGGCACCCAGGGCCCACTACCAGCTGCCCCCCCTATTGCAACGCCACTGGGTGGAAGGAGTACAGGTGATGCTTTAACAATCAATCAGATTATCAGTTATTCATTGTATGTTCCATTAAGTCATCAGAACCCACTAGCAGGTTGTATAAAACATCCATTAAGTGTACCAATAAAGAGAGATTTTAAAAAGAAGTTTTCAAAATGTTAAAACCAGCAGTTTGGAAAACAAGAAAGTACAGCATATTGCTCTACCTGTAACAGGTGGTATTTAGCCAAGAGACAAAACAACAGTCATTTATTTATTTATTTATTATGGTAGGTCCAATGGCCTGCCCGTTCTGATTTCTAAATTTAGAAAAACAACCAACAAATAACTATTTCCTTCCTTTTTAAAGTCTCAAGAGACAGGAATGATCCATCTTGTGATTCAAATCACTCTTGGAAAAACTGGCATATATATTGTCTAGATTCAAAAATCAGAGATAATCTTATAAAAAATAGAAAATTATCAATGCACAACATGAAGATTATAAATGTTTGCTTCTGCACAGAATGATGTCTCAAGATTTATGATGATTATGAATAACTTTTGCAGGTAAAATAATAAGAGGGAGAGAGAAGTAAAGTTAATTTGGATGACAAGTGTCACAGGTATAGGCTTCTATGATAAGATTGTTATATCTTCTAGGATATTATTGTAAAGGGCAGGAATGAAATGTTATTATTAATAAAAACAAACATTGAAATGAATTTCTTTAAAATCAGTGTGATTTCTTGTTCTATTCTTCCTTCCTTCCTTTTGTAATTGCTTTAAGGTTTAAGTTTAAGGTCCACTGTCCCTCAGACCTTGTGGGGGCGGACGGCGGACTATATTTTGGAAAAAAATATGAACGAATTGCTATGCCCCACAAATAACCCAGAGATGCATTTTAAATAAAAGGACACATTCTACTCATGTAAAAACAGGCTGATTCCCGGACCGTCCACGGGCCGGGTTTAGAAGGTGATTGGACCGCATCTGGCCCCCGGGCCTTAGTTTGGGGATCCCTGGTTTAACTGTACACATCCTCAAACAATTAATCACCCAGTTGCATGGATCATGTTAATCACTTACGGGCAAGATGAAAAAGCAGAATGTTAGAAACAAGAAACTCCAGGTTTCCTAAGGAAGAGCAGGCATTAATAAGTGGAAAGTCTGCTGATTGCATATGGCGGAATTTCCTCTAACATTTAGAACCAGCAAGAATTTCTAGGACAAAAGAATGCCTGCTTTGTCACTGGGTGGAATGTTACAAGCAGATGACACTCACATAACTAAGATACTATGATTTGGCATCAATAGGTGCTTTCTGGGAGAAACTATGGGATATAAAAGTTAAAGCTAAGTATATTTACAAGATTCCAGCTTCCTGCCTGTAGTTAGTTCAAAAAAATTCTTCTCCAACCCACCTTCCAAAAGTGCAGCTTTCAAAAATGAAGCTTTATGCCTGACCAAAAACAAAGGGCAGAGCAGGGAAAGTGGAAAGCGCTGAATAAAATGTAGGTTCTTGTAAGGGCCTCCAAAGTGTGGTCCATAAGGAACACAAGAAGCTACATGGATCCTTTTGTCCATGATTCTGATTTGTAAACAAAAAACAGAAAACAGAAATAGCAATAGCAATAAAATGGACACTGTAAGGGCAGGACTATTTATTTATTTTTATTTTTTAATAAGCTTTTAGTAAAACTTTTTTGTAATACAATACAATAAAACGAACTAATCTAGATAAAAACCAAAACAAAGAAAGAGAGAAAAGAAAATGCGCCCTGGGGGTTTCCTTTCATCCCTTTACCACCTTCATGTTAATCCAAAACAGAGGCCAGCAATGAAAGAGAAAAGAAAATAGAGATAAGGAACAAGATAAAAAGAAGGAATGTAAATAAGATGGGGAAAGAAAGAAAGAAAGAAAGAAAGAAAGAAAGAAAGAAAGAAAGAAAGAAAGAAAGAAAGAAAGAAAGAAAGACAGGACTTCTGGTTTTCCACCTGCCATTTACATAAAAGAAATCATTCAAAACATTCATTCTAATGGGACATCTGAGTGTTCTCTTTTCAACTGAGTAATTTCAGACCCCCATACGTTTCAAGTTCACTTCTTTTCCTTTCCACACAAAACCTCCCAAAATCAATTCTCTAATTACTAATATTAACAATGGGGAACACTTGGCTTACTAGCAGTACATGTGAAAAGGATTTCGGGGTCTTGGTGGACCACAGACTTAACCATAGCTGCCAAGTACCCCATATTCCCTGGGAAATCCCCATTTTTCCTTACCATTACCCGGCGGTCTCCCATTTGAGCTCCTCTCCTGTAAATCTCCCTTAAATCCGCTCCTGTCCTCAGCCAGTTTTCTGGTGCCGGTTTGCCCATCTATGGGAACCAGAAAATGGCCGCCGCTGGCCCCGGAAATAGCTTCTACGCATGGCCGCCAGACAACTTCCGGTGCAACTTCTGGTGCCGCTGCTGCTGCTGCTAATCCCGTAGAAGTGGACACGGAGCAATGGATTCAAACTACAAGAAAGAAGATTCCACCTAAACATTAGGAAGAACTTCCTGACAGTAAGAGCTGTTCAACAGTGGAATTTGCTGCCAAGGAGTGTGGTGGAGTCTCCTTCTTTGGAGGTCTTTAAGCAGAGGCTTGACAGCCATATGTCAAGAATGCTTTGATGGTGTTTCCTGCTTGGCAGGGGGTTGGACTGGATGGCCCTTGTGGTCTCTTCCAGCTCTATGATTCTATGAATAGATTGTGGAATTAAAATTGTCCTTAGAAATGGGGGCAATTGGTCTCCATTTCCCTGTACAGCAATGATCAATTGGCTTTAGAATTTTATCCTTGGTGGGATTTCTGGGACATAGTTATCAACTACCCTACTCAACAACCCTTAAAGCCTGTCAATAATAAACTGATGGTCCCCAAGAGATAACATGTGTAATGCGTAAATCAGTGCTTCTTCCTCAGGTCGAAACAAAAGAAAATACTTTTCCCCCCAGTAGCACCTTAGAGACCAACAAAGTTTGTCGTTGGTATAAGCATTCAAGTGCATGCACACTTCTTCAGATACACTGAAACAGAAGTCACCAGATCCTTATATATAGTGAGAGGGTGGGGAGGGGTATTACTCAGAAGGGTGGTGGGAATGGGTGATTGGCTGATAGGTGTGGTAAACTTGTTGACGACTGTTAACGACTGCAATTGGTCTTACAGGAAAAAGCAAGGGGGGAGATGGCTAAAGATAGCTTTATTATGTATAATGAGCTCTTGGTACAGCAAACTAAATATGACATAATAGGCATTACTGAAACCTGGTGGGAGGAGTCTCATGATTGGAATGTAGAAATAGAGGGATACAATCTATTTCAGAGAAATAGACCAAACAGGAGAGGAGGAGTAGTAGCGTTATATGTCAGGGATGTGTATACCTGTGAAGAGATCCAGGATTTAAAACTTCAAAGCCAAGTTGAGAGTATCTGGGTCAAAATTAAGGGAGAGAAAAATAACAGTGATCTCATTGTGGGAGTTTACTATAGACCCCCAAGCCAAACTGAGGACACAGATGATGCCTTCCTGGAACATATGACCAGGCATTCAAAAGGAGGTGAGATAGTAGTAATGGGGGATTTCAACTATCCTGATATTTGTTGGATGTCAAACTCAGCCAAGAACATAAGGTCGAACAGATTCCTCACTGGCCTTGCAGAAAATTTCATTGTCCAGAAAGTGAGAGAAGCAACAAGAGGATCAGCCATTTTAGATCTGGCCCTAACCAATAGTGATGACCTGGTTAGTGGGGTAGAAGTGGCAGGATCATTAGGTGGGAGTGATCATGCTCTTCTGGAGTTTATTGTTCAGTGGAAAGGAGCAACCAAGCGTACTAAGACTCAAATCCTAGACTTTAAGAAAGCCGACTTCAGAAAACTTAGGGAAACGCTGGATGAGATCCCATGGACAGAAATACTAAAAGGGAAGGGAGTTCATGAATGTTGGGAGTTTGTTAAAAGGGAGGTATTAAAAGCACAACTTCAGGCAATACCAATGAGATGGAAACATGGAAGGTGCCTAAAGAAGCCAGGGTGGCTATCTAAAGAACTTTTAACTGAGTTAAGATTTAAAAGGGATATGTACAAAAAAATGGAAAAGGGGGGAAATCACCAGAGAGGAATTCAAACATATAGCCAGCACGTGTAGAGACAAAGTCAGAAAAGCTAAAGCACAGAATGAACTCAGGCTCGCCAGAGAGGTTAAAAGCAACAAAAAGGGCTTTTATGGGTATGTCCGTAGCAAAAGGAAGAACAAGGAAACAGTGGGGTCACTCAGAGGAGAAGATGGTGAAATGCAAACAGGGGACAGAGAAAGGGCAGAACTCCTCAATGCCTTCTTTGCCTCAGTCTTCTCCAAAAAAGAAAACAATGCCCGACCTGAAGAATATGGAGCAGATGATTCAGCAGGGGAAACACAGCCCAGAATAAGTAAGGAGGTAGTACAAGAATACTTGGCTAGTTTAGATGTATTCAAGTCTCCAGGGCCAGATGAACTACATCCAAGAGTATTAAAAGAACTGGCAGAGGTGATTTCAGAACCACTGGCAATAATCTTTGAAAATTCCTGGAGAACAGGCGAAGTTCCAGCAGACTGGAGGAGGGCAAATGTTGTCCCTATTTTCAAAAAGGGGAAAAGAGAGGACCCAAACAATTACCGCCCAGTCAGCCTGACATCAATACCAGGAAAGATTCTAGAGCAGATCATTAAGCATGATAAAGCTATCTTTAATGCATGATAAAGCTATCTTTAGCCATCTCACCCCTTGCTTTTTCCTGTAACACTAACAGTCGTTAACAGTCATCAACGGGTTTTCACACCCATTCCCACCACTCTTGTGAGTAATACCCCTCCCCACCCTCTCACTATATATAAGGTTCTGGTAACTTCTGTTTCAGTGTACTGTATCTGAAGAAGTGTGCATGCACACGAAAGCTCATACCAATGACAAACTTACAGTGGTACCTCTACTTACGAATGTTTCTACTTACGAATGGAGCTCCATCCGCCATCTTGGATGTGGTTTAGATAGGATTTTTTCAACTTACGAATTTTTAGTTAGGGTTGCTTCGATTTATGAATGTTTTCTCCCAATGCATTCCTATGGGATTCGACTTACAATTTTTTTTCGACTTACGGATGTGCGTTCGGAACGCATTAAATTCGTAAGGAGAGGTAGCACTGTAGTTGGTCTCTAAGGTACTACTGGAAGGATTTTTTTCATTTTGTTTCGACTACGCCAGACCAACACGGCTATCTTTCTCAGGTGTCAAGGAAGCCAAAGCTTGCTCAGAAAGTCCAGTTGCTCTCCAGTAAAACATGTTAAAGGCAAAGATTCCTGCCCTCTTTGGGACACTATATTCTTATAAATGATGAATGTTTCTTTAATCAATGATTAGATCGTGGTATTCAGTAGATGTCTCTTTACCCCATTTCCAAATTTTGCAAATGCCTGCACATCTGAGAATAGAGCATACAATAGAGAGACGAGTAAAAAACAAGTACTCCAAAAACATATATTTAATTTCCTTTATATCCAGAATTGATAGTAGCAGTAACTCAATGTAATTAAGTGAAGTTTCTTTCTAGTCTATATTAATTCACCACTTGGCTTGGGAACACTGGCTGGAGTCTTAAGAGCACCATACTTGCAGGTAATGACTAGGATAAGTAAGGAGAGTCAGATTTATAACTGGTCTCTTAGATAAAAGGGAGAGATTAGATGGTAATTTTACTTGGTCTTGATCAAAAGCCAAAAGGTCACTCATTGCATAATTCTGAGGATTGAGATTTTCTTGTTCAGGAGGTAGCATAGGCACCAGTTCCTAGGTATGGAGGTACTTTTGGCCCCTGAGCTACTGCGGCAAGGCTTTCCCGATCCAGGAAAGGCCATAGCTGTCGAACCAGGCGCAGTTGATAAAAGGTGCTTGTCAGCACTCCACTGGCCTCAAACTTTGTCAAAGACATTTTAAATTTCTAGGAGTTATCATTTGAAGCAGCCTCCAGCAAAAATTTAGTTTTTGTTGGTGATCCAAAAACTAAAAATAAGGGATATAATAATAATATAGTATGGGAAATAATAATAATAATAATAATAATAATAATAATAATAATTTATTGTTTATACCCCGTCCATCTGGCTGGTCTGGGCGGCTTCGAACAAAATATAAAAATACAGTAGTCCATCAAACATTAAAAGCTTCCCTAAACTGTCTTGGTTGGGCCAAATTGCAACAATAAAAATGATGGTACTGCTGTACCTCCTCTATCTTTCTAGAGTTTTATCAATAACTATAGAAGATATAAAACTACAAAACTGGCAAAACATTATTTGAAAAATTATACATCCCTATAACAGTTCAAAATTACAATATAATAATAATAATAATAATAATAATAATAATAATAATAATAATAATAATTTATTATTTATACCCCGCCCATCTGGCCGGGTTCCCCCAGCCACTCTGGGCGGCTTCCAAAAAAACAGAAATTCTAAAATACAGAAATCCATCAAAGATTAAAAGCTTCCCTAAACAGGACTGCCTTGAGATGCCTTCTAAAGGTCTGGTAATTGTTCTCTTTGACCTCTAGTGGGAGGGCATTCCACAGGGTGGGTGCCACTACCGAGAAGGCCCTCTGCCTGGTTCCCTGTAACTTGGCTTCTCGTAATGAGGGAACCGCCAGAAGGCCCTCAGAGCTGGACCTCAGTGTCCGGGCAGAACGATGGGGGTGGAGACGCTCCTTCAGGTATACCGGACCGAGGCCGTTTAGGGCTTTAAAGGTCAACACCAACACTTTGAATTGTGCTTGGAAACGTACTGGGAGCCAATGTAGGTCTTTGAGGACCGGTGTTATGTGATCTCGGCGGCCGCTCCCAGTCACCAGTCTAGCTGCCGCATTCTGGATTAGTTGTAGTTTCCGGGTCACCTTCAAAGGTAGCCCCACGTAGAGCGCATTGCAGTAGTCCAAGCGAGAGATAACTAGAGCATGCACCACTCTGGAGAGACAGTCAGTGGGCAGGTAGGGACTCAGCCTGCGTACCAGATGGAGCTGATAAACAGCTGCCCTGGACACGGAGTTGACCTGTGCCTCCATGGACAGCTGTGAGTCTAAAATGACTCCCAGGCTGCGCACCTGGTCTTTCAGGGGCACAGTTACCCCATTCAGGACCAGAGAGTCCTCCATACCCGCCCGCCTCCTGTCCCCCACAAACAGTACTTCTATCTTGTCAGGATTCAATCTCAATCTGTTAGCTGCCATCCATCCTCCAACCGCCTCCAAGCACTCACACAGGACCTTCACCGCCTTCACTGGTTCTGATTTAAAAGAGAGGTAGAGCTGGGCATCATCAGCATACTGATGGACACCCAGCCCAAACCCCCTGATGATCTCTCCCAGCGGCTGCATATAGATGTTAAAAAGCATGGGGGAGAGGACAGAACCCTGAGGCACCCCACAAGTGAGAGCCCAGGGGTCTGAACACTCATCCCCCCCCACCACTTTCTGAACACAGCCCAGGAGGAAGGAGCGGAACCACTGCATGACAGTGCCCCCAGCTCCCAAGCCCTCTAGACGGTCCAGAAGGATGTTATGGTCGATGGTGTCAAAAGCCGCTGAGAGATCCAGCAGAACAAGGAAACAGCTCTTACCTTTGTCCCTAGCCCGCCGGAGATCATCGACCAGTGCGACCAAGGCAGTTTCAGTCCCATGATGAGGCCTGAATCCTGACTGGAAGGGATCCAAATGGTCCGCTTCTTCCAGGCGTGCCTGGAGTTGTTCCGCAACCAATCGCTCAATCACCTTGCCCAAGAATGGAAGATTTGAAACTGGGCGATAGTTGGCCATAATGGCCGGATCTAAAGATGGTTTTTTAAGAAGCGGTTTAATAACCGCCTCTTTCAGCGGGTCTGGGAAGGCTCCCTCATGGAGAGAAGCATTTACCAACCCGCGAAGCCCATCGCCCAGCCCTTCCTGGCTACCTTTTATAAGCCAGGATGGGCAAGGATCAAGGAGACAGGTGGTTGGTTTCATTCGTCTAAGCAGCCTGTCCACATCCTCGGAGGTAACAGATTGAAATTGATCCCACAAAACTTGACTAGACAGGACTCTAGCACTTCCCTGCCACGGCCCTGCTCCCATGGTGGAGTCTACCTCTTCCCGAATCTGAGCGACTTTATCTGCAAAAAACTGCAAAAAAATAAAAACATTATATTAACTTCTTCTTTGGCGATCACTCATAGCCGACTAAGACTGTCTTCCATAAACACCATTTTAACAATGAGTCTGTAAGTGACTGTGGAGGCCAATTCTGGATCCACACATCCTTCCACAATGGGGACATAGGTTTCTGGGTGGGAGCTGATCATGGTGGATTTGCCAAGCATGCCTTCTTATTAGCATGTTTCTCCCTTGCGTCCTGAATTCAAGTGTCTTCAAAGCCCATGACACCTTGGGTAAAGGCTGTTCTCCAACTGGCGCGCTCGCAGGCAAGTGTTTCCCAATTGTTGGTGTTTATACTACATTTTTTTTTAGATTTGCCTTGAGACAGTCTTTAAACCCCTTTTGTTGACCACCAGCATTAAGCGATAAATTGCAAGAACTCAGGCCCAAAGAAGATGATTTCAAAAAAATCTTCACAAGGTTTTATTGATTTGATGCGGAGTTTAAATGGGAATCAATCCCAATGTTGAAGCAATGTTAGCAAGGCAAACATACTTGGTACACTTTGACCTGTGAATCTTTGCTAATGAAGAATAGTCGAAATAGAGCTTTGTCCTGATTTTTACTGGAAGTTATCTTTATTTGCCTTAAACATTGGGATTGATTCCCATTTAAACTCCGCATCAAATCAATAAAACCTTGTGAAGATTTTTTTGAAATCATCTTCTTTTGGCCTGAGTTCTTGCAATTTATCGCTTATTTCTGGACTTTCCCAAGAACTCCAATGACCACCAGCATTAGTCTTTCCATTTTTCAGTTTGGAATAGAGTAGTTGCTTTGGAAGATGATAATCAGGCATCCGCACAACATTACTAGTCCAACGAGGTTGATGTTGAAGAATCATTGCTTCAACACTGGTGATCTTTTGTACTTCCAGTACACTGGTGTGTCGAGGAACAAGTCAAGAAGGCTTGGATTGTTCCTGAAATTATTAAAGTTGAATTCAGTTAAAAGAAAAATGGAGGGGTGCTACTTTGGTGGGAGATAGAGGATATCGAATAAGTGAGGTGTGTAAAGGAACAACAAGGCAAGGAACAACCCACAGGACTGGAATGTTCCTGAAATTATTAAAGTTGGATTCAGTTAAAAGAAAAATGGAGGGGTGTGTGTAGTATGAAATAGTACAATTAAATGCACGAAGAAGCATATAAAAAGGAAACCTAACAGAAGCTTCCAGATTTTTATCTGATGAAGCTGAAAACACCTTTTGTGACCATAAGAAACATCTTTCCCTTTCTTTTTGGGATTGTGAGTATGTGAGTATGCCCCATCTTCCATGTGACAGCCCTTAAGATTTTTGCAGGTGTCTATCATATCTCTTCTCAATCTCCTCTTTTCCAGGCTAAACATACCCACCTTCAAACACAGCCAACTCCTTCCATACGCTTGATCATCTTGGTTGCCTTCCTCTGTACACATTCCAGCTTTTCAACATCCTTCTTAGATTGTGGTGCCCAGAATCGGACACAGTTCTCCAGGTGTGGCCTGTCCAAGGCAGAATACACTGGTACTATCTCTTCCTTTGATCTGGACACTAGATTTCTGCTAATGCAGCCTAGAATAGCATTGGCCCTTTCTGCTGCTGCATCACACTGTTGACTCATGTCAAGCATGTGGTCCACCAAGACCCCTAGATCCTTTTCACAAGTACTGCTAGCAGGTCAGGTGTCCCTCACCCTATATTTGTGCATCTGGATCTTCCTGCCTAAGTGCAGAACCTTACGTGGGTCCCTATTGAAATTCATTTTATTTTAGCTTGGAGTCAGTTCTCCAATCTGATATGGTCATTTTGAATTCTGATACCATCTTCCACACATTAGCTGCTCTTACCAGTATCCTGATGACACACAGCTCTAATTCTCCACAACACCTGAACCAGGAGGAGCTGTGAAGGCTCTGAATTTGTGTCTCAATGCAACAGAGGCCTACATGAGAGTGAATAAACTGAACTTGAATACTGGGAAGATGGAGACTCTTTGGGTGGCTCCCTTATTCAGGAGATAGGCAAGTTCCCTGTTTGGGATAGGGCTGCACTCCTTCTGAAGTGTGTAGCTTGCAGGTACTCTTGGATATGTCTTTGTCATTAGAGGCCATAGCGCCCTCTGTGGCTAGGAGTGCCTGCTACCAGCAGGCGCCTTCTGTTACATAGCTGCCAAGTTTTCCCTTTTCTCGCGAGGAAGCCTATTCAGCATAAGGGAAAATCCCTGTAAAAAAGGGATAACTTGGCAGCTATGTTCTGTTATAGAAGGCTGCACCACCTCGGGTGGGTGGATGGGGGACATCATTCTGTTCCAAACATAGATAGAAAGCTGGTTGTGGGTCTGAGGGTAGAATTTAAACCGAAGCCAGTTAATGAGAGCTGATAATTTAAAGAAAGTTGAAAGAGGGTGGTTCCTACGATCTGCTACACTGGTGGGAGATAGTGGCTATCGAATAAGTGAGGTGTGTAAAGGAACAGCAAGGCAAGGAACAACCCACAGGACTGGAATGTTCCTGACATTATTAAAGTTGGATTCAGTTAAAAGAAAAATGGAGGGGTGTATGTAGGATGAAATAGTACAATTAAATGCACGAAGTAGCATATAAAAAGGAAACCCAACAGAAGCTTCCAGAATCTTATTTAATAAAGTTGAAAACTTCTATTATGACCATCAGAGACATCTTTTCCTTTCTTTTTGGAATTGTGAGTATGTTCTCTCAGGTTGCATTTGTGGGAAGGGAATATCCCTTTCCCTTGAAGCGGGAAATAGAATTCAGCAGAATGCTCCTTTCAGAAGTGCTTTTGTTCAGTCAGAACTCAGAACAGGGAAAAGATATTCAGCCTGTGGTCTAAACCACTGAACCTAGGGCTTGCCGATCAGAAAGTTGGTGGTTCATATCCCTGCAACGGGAGCTCACCCAGTTGCAGGGATACGAACCGCCAACCTTCTGATCGGTCCCAGCTGCTGCCAAACTAGCAGTTCAAAATCACATCAAAGTGCAAGTAGATAAATAGGTACCATTCTGACAGGAAGGTAAACGGCGTTTTCGTGTGCTGCTCTGGTTTCGCCAGAAGCGGCTTAGTCATGCTGGCCACATGACCTGGAAAAACTGTCTGCAGACAAACGCCCACTCCCTCGGCCATTAAAGCAAGATGAGCGCCACAACCCCAGAGTCGTTCGCAACTGGACTTAACTGCCAGGGGTCCTTTACCTTTACCTTTAGAGGGAATAATACTTCCCTTGAAGACACAGGTTCACGGTCTGGGTATGCTCTTGGCTGCAGCCCTGAGCATGGCTGTCTAGGTTTCTGCAGTGGATAGGAGTAGATTTGCAGTTAAGGCTGGTGTGCCAATTCTGCCTGTTCCTTGAGATGACTGAGTTGTCCAAAGTGACACATGCCTTTACTACATCCTGTTTGGATTATTGTAATGTGCTGTATGTTGGAATGCCTTAGGAAAGTGCTCAGAAACTTTGACTAGTTCAAGGACCTGCAGCCAGACTGTTGGCAGGGGCTGGTTATGGGGAGCACAGCGTTCCATTGCTAGAACAGCTTCACTGGCTACTACAGTGGTACCTCGACTTACGAACGACCCGACAACCGAATTTTTCGACTTTCAAATGGGGGTAATGGCCGCGCGCTTACGAATGTCTCGACATCCGGGGAAAAACCCACGGAGGTTTTAGATAGGGATTTTTCGACTTACGGATTTTTAGATAGGGTTGCTTCGACTTACGAATTTTTCCGTTTCCAATGCATTCCTATGGGAAATCACGTTTCCAATGGCGTTCTTCGACTTAGGAATTTTTCTAGTATGACAGCTTTCGAAAGCCTCCTCCAATTGCCAAAAGGACACGGAAAAGGGATGGTATCTGCAATTTACAAGATACTAATTCAGAATCATGGTGGATTTGCCAAGCATGCCTTCCTATTAGCATGTTTCTCCCTTGCGTCCTGAGTTCAAGTGTCTTCAAAGCCCATGACACCTTGGGTAAAGGCTGTTCTCCAACTGGCGCACTCGCAGGCAAGTGTTTCCCAATTGTTGGTGTTTATACTACATTTTTTTTTAGATTTGCCTTGAGACAGTCTTTAAACCCCTTTTGTTGACCACCAGCATTAAGCGATAAATTGCAAGAACTCAGGCCCAAAGAAGATGATTTCAAAAAAATCTTCACAAGGTTTTATTGATTTGATGCGGAGTTTAAATGGGAATCAATCCCAATGTTGAAGCAATGTTAGCAAGGCAAACATACTTGGTACACTTTGACCTGTGAATCTTTGCTAATGAAGAATAGTCGAAATAGAGCTTTGTCCTGATTTTTACTGGAAGTTATCTTTATTTGCCTTAAACATTGGGATTGTTTCCCATTTAAACTCCGCATCAAATCAATAAAACCTTGTGAAGATTTTTTTGAAATCATCTTCTTTGGGCCTGAGTTCTTGCAATTTATCGCTTATTTCTGGACTTTCCCAAGAACTCCAATGACCACCAGCATTAGTCTTTCCATTTTTCAGTTTGGAATAGAGTAGTTGCTTTGGAAGATGATAATCAGGCATCCGCACAACATTACTAGTCCAACGAGGTTGATGTTGAAGAATCATTGCTTCAACACTGGTGATCTTTTGTACTTCCAGTACACTGGTGTGTCGAGGAACAAGTCAAGAAGGCTTGGATTGTTCCTGAAATTATTAAAGTTGAATTCAGTTAAAAGAAAAATGGAGGGGTGCTACTTTGGTGGGAGATAGAGGATATCGAATAAGTGAGGTGTGTAAAGGAACAACAAGGCAAGGAACAACCCACAGGACTGGAATGTTCCTGAAATTATTAAAGTTGGATTCAGTTAAAAGAAAAATGGAGGGGTGTGTGTAGTATGAAATAGTACAATTAAATGCACGAAGAAGCATATAAAAATGAAACCTAACAGAAGCTTCCAGATTTTTATCTGATGAAGCTGAAAACACCTTTTGTGACCATAAGAAACATCTTTCCCTTTCTTTTTGGGATTGTGAGTATGTGAGTATGCCCCATCTTCCATGTGACAGCCCTTAAGATTTTTGCAGGTGTCTATCATATCTCTTCTCAATCTCCTCTTTTCCAGGCTAAACATACCCACCTCCTTCAAACACAGCCAACTCCTTCCATACGCTTGATCATCTTGGTTGCCTTCCTCTGTACACATTCCAGCTTTTCAACATCCTTCTTAGATTGTGGTGCCTGGAATCGGACACAGTACTCCAGGTGTGGCCTGACCAAGTTAGAATACACTGGTACTATCTCTTCCTTTGATCTGGACACTAGACTTCTGCTAATGCAGCCTAGAATAGCATTGGCCCTTTCTGCTGCTGCATCACACTGTTGACTCATGTCAAGCATGTGGTCCACCAAGACCCCTAGATCCTTTTCACAAGTACTGCTAGCAAGTCAGGTGTCCCTCACCCTATATTTGTGCATCTGGATCTTCCTGCCTAAGTGCAGAACCTTACGTGGGTCCCTATTGAAATTCATTTTATTTTAGCTTGGAGTCAGTTCTCCAATCTGATATGGTCATTTTGAATTCTGATTCCATCTTCCACAGCATTAGCTGCTCTTACCAGTATCCTGATGACACACAGCTCTAATTCTCCACAACACCTGAACCAGGAGGAGCTGTGAAGGCTCTGAATTTGTGTCTCAATGCAACAGAGGCCTACATGAGAGTGAATAAACTGAACTTGAATACTGGGAAGATGGAGACTCTTTGGGTGGCTCCCTTATTCAGGAGATAGGCAAGTTCCCTGTTTGGGATAGGGCTGCACTCCTTCTGAAGTGTGTAGCTTCTCATTAGAGGCCATAGCGCCCTCTGTGACTGGGAGAGCCTGCTACCAGCAGGCGCCTTCTGTTATAGAAAGCTGCACCACCTCGGGTGGGTGGGTGGGGGGCATCATTCTGTTCCAAACATAGATAGAAAGCTGGTTGTTGGTCTGAGGGTAGAATTTAAACCGAATGAGAGCTGATAATTTAAAGAAATTTGAAAGGGCATGGTTCCTACGATTTGCTACACTGGTGGGAGATGGAGGATATCAAATAAGAGAGGTGTGTAAAGGAACAACAAGGCAAGGAACAACCCACAGGACTGGAATGTTCCTGAAATTATTAAAGTTGGATTCAGTTAAAAGAAAAATGGAGGTGTGTATGTAGGATGAAATAGTACAATTAAATGCACGAAGTAGCATATAAAAAGGAAACCCAACAGAAGCTTACAGAAGCTTATTTAATGAAGTTGAAAACTTCTTTTATGACCACCAGAGACATCTTTTCCTTTCTTTTTGGAATTGTGAGTATGCTCTCTCAGGTTGCATTAGATGGAAGGGAATATCCCTTTCCCTTGAAGCGGGAAATAGAATTCAGCAGAATGCTCCTTTCAGAAGTGCTTTTGTTCAGTCAGAACTCAGAACAGGGAAAAGGGATTCAGCCTGGGTGGCGCTGTGGTCTAAACCACTGAACCTAGGGCTTGCCGATCAGAAAGTTGGTGGTTCATATTCCTGAAACGGGAGCTCACCCGGTTGCAGGGATACGAACCACCAACCTTCTGATCGGTCCCAGCTGCTGCCAACCTAGCAGTTCAAAAGCACATCAAAGTGCAAGTAGATAAATAGGTTCCGTTCTGATGGGAAGGTAAACGGCGTTTCCGTGCACTGCTTTGGTTTTGCCAGAAGCGTCTCAGTCATGCTGGCCACATGACCTGGAAAAACTGTCTGCAGACAAACGCCCACTCCCTCGGCCAGTAAAGCAAGATGAGCGCCACAACCCCAGAGTCGTTCGCAAGTGGACTTAACTGCCAGGGGTCCTTTACCTTTACCTTTAGAGGGAATAATACTTCCCCTGAAGACACAGGTTCACAGTCTGGGTATGCTCCTGGCTGCAGCCCTGAGCATGGCTGTCTAGGTTTCTGCAGGGGATAGGAGTGGATTTGCAGTTAAGGCTGGTGCGCCAATTCTGCCTGTTCCTTGAGATGACTGAGTTGCCCAAAGTGACACATGCCTTTGCTACATCCCGTTTGGATTATTGTAATGTGCTGTATGTAGGAATGCCTTAGGAAAGTGCTCAGAAACTTCGACTAGTTCAAGGACCTGCAGCCAGACTGTTGGCAGGGGCTGGTTATGGGGAGTACAACACTCCATTGCTAGAACAGCTTCACTGGCTACTACAGTGGTACCTCGACCTACGAACGACCCGACAACCGAATTTTTCGACTTACGAATGGGCGTAATGGCCATGCGCTTATGAATGTCTTGACATCCGGGAAAAACCCGCGGCGGTTTTAGATAGGGATTTTTCGACTTACGGATTTTTAGATAGGGTTGCTTCGACTTACAAATTTTTCCGTTTCCAATGCATTCCTATGGGAAATCACGTTTCCAATGGCGTTCTTCGACTTAGGAATTTTTCGACTTACGAAGGTGCCTTCAGAACGGATTAAATTCGTAAATTGAGGCACCACTGTAATCTGTTTCCAGGCAAAAGGAGGCTTGCTGTTTCAAAAGCTATGGCTTAGCACCTTTTTTAAGTTTGTGGAGGCTAATATCTGTGTAATAATAATAATAATAATAATAATAATAATAATAATAATAATAATTTTTTATTCCCCACTCTCCCCAGTCAAAACTGGGCTAAGGACGGCTAACACCAATAAAATTACAATAAGCTACAAAAGAAAAGAAAACAATTACAGTGGTACCTCAATTTACGAAGACGATCCGTTCCGTGGCCATCTTCGTAAGTCGAGTTTTTTGGATGTCAAAGCGTGCGGTTGCCACATGCGCGAAGCACGATTTTGCACTAACCGAACACGCTGCTCTGCGCAGGCATAGAAAAGATTTCCAGGGTTGTCAACTTCAAGAGTTGAAACCTTCGGAAGTCAAAGTGTTTGGATGTCAAGGTATGACTGTAATTAAAATACAGATTAAAATACAATATTAAAATTTAAAATGCAGCCTCATTTTAAGTAGTCCATAAATCAAAACCATGAGGGAGGAAAACACAGGGGTCAGACTGAATCCAACCCAAAGGACAGGCGGAACAGCTCTGTCTTGCAGGCCCTGCGGAAAGATGACAAATCCCGCAGGACCCTGGTCCTGTGAAAGAGCATTCCACCAAGTCGAGGCCAGTACTGAAAAGGCCCTGGCCCTAGTCGAGACCAATCTAACCACCTTATGGCTCAGAATCTCCAGAATGTTGTTATTTGTGGACCTTAAGGCTCTCTGCGGGGCATACCAGGAGGTCTTGTAGGTCCCGTGTAACAATGTGAGTCCAATTTCTCTAGGTTGGGTAGAGTCTTTTGATGTAACTTTGGCTTTGAGGCAACTACTAACCCCAAGTCCCAGGTGTGCAGGAGAATTTGTCAGAAAAGATTTAGTGATAGCAATGGACAGGGATGGATTTAGGAAAAGATTAGACATACTCCTGGTGGATAAGTCAATAAATGATTAGAGGTGGCCCAAGGGATCGTACTGCCTGAGACAAGGAAAACAGTGCCCCCTCTCAAATATGCTACCTGAGGCAGTTGCTTAATTTTATCTAATAGTTGTTTTATTTCATCTAATAGTAGCTCCAACAATGGCCATGATGGCTTCATACTACCTTCAGAGACAGAAAAACACCTCATTTATTCTCCCTGACTAATAATAATAATAATAATAATAATAATAAATTTATAACCCGCCCATTTGGCTGGGTTTCCCCAGCCACTCTGAGCGGCTCCCAACAGAAATATCCAAATACACTAATTTCTTAAAGATTAAAAGCTTCACAGCGAGGGAACCGCCAGAAGGCCCTCGGCACTGGACCTCAGTGTCCGGGCAGAGCAATGGAGGTGGAGACGCTCCTTCAGGTATACTGGATTGAGGCCGTTTAGGGCTTTAAAGGTCAGCACCAACACTTTGAATTGTGCTCGGAAACGTACTGGGAGCCAATGCAGGTCTTTCAAGACCGGTGTTATGTGGTGTCCTGGTCACCAGTCTAGCTGCCGCATTCTGGGTTAGTTGTAGTTTCTGGGTCACCTTCAAAGGTAGCCCCACGTATAGCACATTGCAGTAGTCCAAGCGGGAGATAACTAATGTATTTAACCTCTGTTAGAACGTTTTTAGTTGCCATTTCCATTCTGCTCTATATACGCTGTTGTATTTTTATCCATGATATTTCCATCAGGTGCCCGCGTATGGTGCATACTGAAATCCTTGCCTCATCAGGAATTTCTACATCCAGCCAGCCAGCACCGTAAGACACGAAGCTGCAAGCGAGAGATAACAGGAAGAGTGAAGCCGGAAGAGAAGACGATGAATGTTCTTCTTTGCATTACCACTGCAGCCACGCTTTTCATCATGGCTGAGCCTCAGACTGTTAGCATGCCCTTTGAGGAAGCATTAGGCGCCACTCCCGAAGCCTTGACTGTGGCTACGTGGCTGATAGAAAAGACTACCAAGTTGTATCAATTCCTCTGTAATCTGCGAGGCACATGTGATACCGACTGGAATAATCTGCCTCAGGAACAGTGGCTTATTCCAGAGATCCCTAGCGAAAGTGAATGCTCCCCTTCTGCATTTCAAAAGGAAGAATGCCTGGAACTCATTGCAGGTGGACTTTTTTCATTTAGGATATTTTTGGAATACCTGCAAGAAACTTTATTTCCCAAGAGACCGGAGCTAACTCAGTACTTGTGGCCAGCAACACAGTATCTGGCCAATAGCTTGAAGTCACAGCTGGAGAATCCTGACAGCATGAAGCCTACACTTGATGTCAATTATGATCTTATTGCTCACAAGCTAGCAATGCATACTGGCTGGACACCTTTAATTCTCAGGCACACCATACTTAGGAAGTACTTGAAGTTTTTGGATACAGCTGCAAGTGCAATTAGGAAGATAAACACATCATAAGGTAAAGGTAAAGGGACCCCTGTCCATTAGGTCCAGTCGTGACCGACTCTGGGGTATCATAGCTAACAGTAAATCATGTGTGCCAACTGGCATTAAGAAGCGTACAACCATTTGGACAAAGAAATGACCCTGAGAAAAATGTTTGAGAATCCACACTGCAGCCCACAGCTGACCATATCCTAATCTCCCCGCCAACCCCAGTGGGCCAAGATTGAGAGTTGGAAGCACTGGCGAATGAAGGCATCGTGACACCCGGGGCGGGGCGTTGCCTTTTAGGGCGCATGTGCGGTTTGCCGCCGCCGCCACTCTAGCGCCATGCGGACGTTGCCAGGATCCTCTGCTCACAGCTGCAGCTGTGAACGGAGGACGCTCTGTTCATGGCTGTAGTGGTGACAGAGGGATCCCACCGCTGTTCGTACGGCGCTCGAGAGGCTCTGGCAGCAAACCGCTATGTACAGCGCATGTGCGGCATCGCTACATACAGCCCATGCGTACGATGCCGCACATGCACTGTACATAGCAGTTTGCTGCCGGCGTCGGGATCCTCTGCTCATGGCTGCAGCTGCGAACAGAGGACCCTCCACATGTGGCTGTGGTGGCGCGATGGCTGCGTGTGCTGCTGTGAGCCCCCATGGGGTGCCTTCTTGTCAGCCCCCCCAAGATATGGCACCCAGGGCCCACCACCACCTGCCCCCCCCTATTGCAACACCACTGGGTGGAAGGAGTACAGGTGATGCTTTAACAATCAATCAGATTATCAGAACCCATTTAAAGTCTCAGCGGCCATGAAACACACCTAAAAGTGGACAATTTGTGGAGAAAACCTTAAAGATGCCTAGAATACTTGCTCAACTGAAGAGAAAGCTGCAGGTGTTTAAAGTGCTTTGAATGCAAACTTCAGTCATGGGCGGGGGGGGGGGATAGAGGCTTGCAGAGAAAACTGGCAAAAACACTTTTGCAGTGCTTCCTAATGGAAGCCCTTGACTAAGTTAGCTTCAGAACCAAACCAGATATAGAAATACTTGAGCTACAAATGGCAACTGCATGTTTATTCATTGTATGTTCCATTAAGTCATCAGAACCCACTAGCAGGTTGTATAAAACATCCATTAAGCGTACCAATAAAAAGAGATTTTAAAATGTTTAAAATTTTAAAGAATTTTCAAAATGTTAAAACCAGCAGTTTCGAAAACAAGAAAGCACAGCATATTGCTCTACTTGTTTAGCCAAGATACGAAACAACAGTCATTTATTTTCTGGGTGGAAGGAGTACAGGTGATGCTTTAACAATCAATCAGATTATCAGTTATTCATTGTATGTTCCATTAAGTCATCAGAACCCACTAGCAGGTTGTATAAAACATCCATTAAGTGTACCAATAAAGAGAGATTTTAAAAAGAAGTTTTCAAAATGTTAAAACCAGCAGTTTGGAAAACAAGAAAGTACAGCATATTGCTCTACCTGTAACAGGTGGTATTTAGCCAAGAGACAAAACAACAGTCATGTATTTATTTATTTATTTATTATGGTAGGTCCTATGGCCTGCCCATTCAGATTTCTAAATTCAGAAAAACAACCAACAAATAACTATTTCCTTCCTTTTTAAAGTCTCAAGAGACAGGAATGATCCATCTTGTGATTCAAATCACTCTTGGAAAGACTGGCATATATATTGTCTAGATTCAAAAATCAGAGATAATCTTATAAAAAATAGAAAATTATCAAAGCACAACATGATTATAAACGATTGCTTCTGCACAGAACGATGTCTCAAGATTTATGATGATTATGAATAATTTTTACAGGTAAAATAATAAGAGGGAGAAAGAAGTAAGGTTAATTTGGATGAAAAGTGTCACAGGTATAGGCTTCTATGATTCTAAGATTGTTTTAATATCTCCTAGGATATTATTGTGAAGGGCAGGAATGAAATGTTATTGATAATAAAAACAAACATTGAAATGAATTTCTTTAAAATCAGTGTGATTTCTTGTTCTATTCTTCCTTCCTTCCTTTTGTAATTGCTTTAAGGTTTAAGTTTAAGGTCCACTGTCCCTCAGACCTTGTGGGGGCGGACGGCGGACTATATTTTGGAAAAAAATATGAACGAATTGCTATGCCCCACAAATAACCCAGAGATGCATTTTAAATAAAAGGACACATTCTACTCATGTAAAAACAGGCTGATTCCCGGACCGTCCACGGGCCGGGTTTAGAAGGTGATTGGACCGCATCTGGCCCCCGGGCCTTAGTTTGGGGATCCCTGGTTTAACTGTACACATCCTCAAACAATTAATCACCCAGATGCATGGATCATGTTAATCACTTACGGGCAAGATGAAAAAGCAGAATGTTAGAAACAAGAAACTCCAGGTTTCCTAAGGAAGAGCAGGCATTAATAAGTGGAAAGTCTGCTGATTGCATATGGCGGAATTTCCTCTAACATTTAGAACCAGCAAGAATTTCTAGGACAAAAGAATGCCTGCTTTCTCACTGGGCGGAATGTTACAAGCAGATGACACTCACATAACAAAGATACTATGATTTGGCATCAATAGGTGCTTTCTGGGAGAAACTATGGGATATAAAAGTTAAAGCTAAGTATATTTACAAGATTCCAGCTTCCTGCCTGTAGTTAGTTCAAAAAAAATTCTTCTCCAACCCACCTTCCAAAAGTGCAGCTTTCAAAAATGAAACTTTATGCCTGACCGAAAACAAAGGGCAGAGCAGAGAAGTGGAAAGCGCTGAATAAAATGTAGGTTCTTGTAAGGGCCTCCAAAGTGTAGTCCATGAGGAACACAAGAAGCTACATGGATCCTTTTGTCCATGATTCTGATTTGTAAACAGAAAACAGAAATAGCAATAGCAATAAAATGGACACTGTAAGGGCAGGACTATTTATTTTTTATTGTTTTATTTGAATAAGCTTTTAGTAAAACTTTTTTGTAATACAATACAATAAAACGAACTAATCTAGATAAAAACCAAAACAAAGAAAGAGAGAAAAGAAAATGCGCCCAGGGGCTCTCCTTTCATCCCTTTACCACCTTCATGTTAATCCAAAACAGGCCAGCAACGAAAGAGAAAAGAAAATAGAGATAAGGAACAAGATAAAAAGAAGGAATGTAAATAAGATGGGGAAAGAAAGAAAGAAAGAAAGAAAGAAAGAAAGAAAGAAAGAAAGAAAGAAAGAAAGAAAGAAAGACAGGACTTCTGGTTTTCCACGTGCCATTTACATAAAAGAAATCATTCAAAACATTCATTCTAATGGGACATCTGAGTGTTCTCTTTTCAACTGAGTAATTTCAGACCCCCCTACGTTTCAAGTTCACTTCTTTTCCTTTCCACACACAAAAAACCCCAAAGCAGTTCTCTAATTACTAATATTAACAATGGGGAACACTTGGCTTACTAGCAGTACATGTGAAAAGGATTTAGGGGTCTTGGTGGATCACAGGCTTTGTTGTTGTTGTTGTTGTTGTGTAGCAGTGATCTTAGATTGATGTCGGCAGACCGTATCAGATAGAAAGCAAGCTGTCAAAACCCTCAGCTGTCAAACACACACAATAGTTTTAACGTAGAGTGCTTGCAAACCTTCCTGTACGTCAGTATGCATAAACACGCATTCACAAGTTGGATCAGGGGGTCATTAGAGGGCAGCAGGTCACTACTGGACTGGCCAGAGTTGGGAGGATCCTGATGGAACCGGTTAGAGCAGGTTAGAGCAGGGGAGGCTGGTACAAGCCTGAAGGGTCAGACCCAGGTGAGGAGAAAGACAATGGGAAAATGGTGGAGTTGTAGGAAAAACATCAAGAGTCACAAGATGGAGAGGAGGGGGATGTTTAAGGAGTAGGCATGTGACAGAGAGAGGTCTGAAGAGTATGTGAGGACCAGGCACTTCCTCTATGGCAGAGTTTTGGGGTGTTGGCAGGATGTGACCTATGCAAGAACACCACCTCTTTGGGGCTTGACCAATTGTCATTGGATGAAGGATGTACCTCTAGTTAATAGTTGTTAGTTCTGAAAATTTACAATAAAAGGGGGTGCCTGCTTTTGTTCTGCTCGACCTTCCGGATCCACATTCTCTCTCCTGCTGTGATCTTTACTGCGTGCTCCCCACATTGTTGTTTAGTCGTTTAGTTGTGTCTGACTCTTCGTGACCCCATGGACCATAGCACACCAGGCACTCCTGTCTTCCACTGCCTCCCGCAGTTTGGTCAAACTCATGTTCGTAGCTTTGAGAACACTGTCCAACCATCTCGTCCTCTGTCGTCCCCTTCTCCTAGTGCCCTCAATCTTTCCCAACATCAGGGTCTTCTCCAGGGAGTCTTCTCTTCTCATGAGGTGGCCAAAGTATTGGAGCCTCAGCTTCACGATCTGTCCTTGCAGTGAGCACTCAGGGCTGATTTCCTTCTGAATGGATAGGTTTGATCTACTTGAAGTCCATGGAACTCTCAAGAGTCTCCTCCAGCACCATAATTCAAAAGCATCCATTCTTCAGCGATCAGCCTTCTTTATGGTCCAGCTCTCACCTCCATACATCACTATTGGGAAAACCATAGCTTTAAGTATACGGACCTTTGTCAGCAAGGTGATGTCTCTGTTTTTTAAGATGCTGTCTAGGTTTGTCATTGCTTTTCTCCCAAGAAGCAGGCGTCTTTTAATTTCGTGACTGCTGTCACCATCTGCAGTGATCAAGGAGCCCAAGAAAGTAAAATCTCTCACTGCCTCCATTTCTTCCCCTTCTATTTGCCAGGAGGTGATGGGACCAGTGGCCATGATCTTGTTTTTTTTAATGTTGAGCTTCAGACCATATTTTGCGCTCTCCTCTTTCACCCTCATTAGAAGGTTCTTTATTTCCTCCTCACTTTCTGCCATCAAGGTTGTGTCATCTGCATATCTGAGGTTGTTGGTATTTCTTCCGGCAATCTTAATTCCGGCTTGCGATTCATCTAGTCCAGTCTTTCGCATGATGAATTCTGCATACAGTGGTGCCTCACTTGACGAATTTAATTCGTTCCACGGGTCAATTCTTATAACGAAAAATTCGTCTAGCGAATCCCATAGGAATGCATTTTATTTTATTTTATTTTTTGCCCATAGGAACACATTAATTGAATTTCAATGCATTCCTATGGGAAAGTGTGATTCACTAGACGAATTTTTCGTAAAATGAATTCATCTAGCGAGGCAACCTCCGCTCAAAAAATCCTTTCGTTAAGCGAAAAATTCGTCTTACAGGGCATTCGTCTAGTGAGGCACCACTGTATAAGTTAAATAAGCAGGGAGACAATATACAAACTTGTCGTACCCCTTTCCCAATTTTGAACCAATCAGTTGTTCCATATCCAGTTCTAACTGTAGCTTCTTGTCTCACATAGAGATTTCTCAGGAGACCGATGAGGTGATCAGGCACTCTCATTTCTTTAAGAACTTGCCGTAGTTTGCTGTGCTCGACACAGTCAAAGGCTTTTGCGTAGTCAATGAAGCAGAAGTAGATGTTTTTCTGGAACTCTCTAGCTTTCTCCATAATCCAGCGCATGTTTGCTATTTGGTCTCTGGTTCCTCTGCCCCTTTGAAATCCAGCTTGCACTTCTGGGAGTTCTCGGTCCACATACTGCCTAAGCCTGCCTTGTAGAATTTTAAGCATAACCTTGCTAGCGTGTGAAATGAGCGCAATTGTGCGGTAGTTGGAGCATTCTTTGGCACTGCCCTTCTTTGGGATTGGGATGTAAACTGATCTTCTCCAATCCTCTGGCCATTGCTGAGTTTTCCAAACTTGCTGGCATATTGGGTGTAGCACCTTAACAGCATCATCTTTCAAAATTTTAAATAGTTCAGCTGGAATATCATCACTTCCACTGGCCTTGATATTAGCAGTGCTTTCTAAGACCCATTTGACTTCACTCTCCAAGATGTCTGGCTCAAGGTCAGCAACCACACTACCTGGGGTGTACGAGACCTCCAGATCTTTCTGGTATAATTCTTCTGTGTATCCTTGCCACCTCTTCTTGATGTCTTCTGCTTCTGTTAGGTCCTTACCACCTTTGGCCTTTATTATGGTAATATTTGTACGAAATGTTCCTTTCATATCTCCAATTTTCTTGAACAGATCTCTGGTTTTCCCCATTCTATTGTTTTCCTCTATTTCTTTGCATTGCTCGTTTAAGAAGGTCCTCTTGTCTCTCCTTGCTATTTTTTTGGAAATCTGCATTCAGCTTCCTGTATCTTTCCCTATCTCCCTTGCATTTTGCTTGCCTCCTCTCCTCCGCTATTTGTAAGGCCTCGTTGGACAGCCATTTTGCTTTCTTGCATTTCCTTTTCCTTGGGATGGTTTTCGTTGCTGCCTCCTGTATAATGTTACGAGCCTCCATCCATAGTTCTTCAGGCACTCTGTCCACCAAATCTAAATCCTTAAACCTGTTCCTCACTTCCACTGTGTATTCATAAGGGATTTGATTTAGATTGTATCTTACTGGCCCAGTGGTTTTTCCTACTTTCTTCAGTTTAAGCTGGAATTTTGCTATAAGAAGCTGATGATCTGAGTTACAGTCAGCTCCAGGTCTTGTTTTTGCTGACTGTATAGAGCTTCTCCATCTTTGGCTGCAGAGAATATAGTCAATCTGATTTCGATGCTGCCCATTTGGTGATATCCATGTGTAGAGTCGTCTCTTGTGTTGTTGGAAAAGAGTGTTTGTGATGACCAGCTTGTTCTCTTGACAGAACTCTATTAGCCTTTGCCCTGCTTCATTTTGAACTCCAAGGCCAAACTTGCCAGTTGTTCCTTTTATCTCTTCATTCCCTACTTTAGCATTCCAGTCCCCTGTAATGAGAAGAACATCCTTCTTTGGTGTCATTTCTAGAAGGTGTTGTAAGTCTTCACAGAATCGGTCAATTTCACTTTCTTCAGCACCGGTAGTTGGTGCATAAACTTGAATTACTGTGATATTAAAAGGTCTGCCTTGGATTCGTATCGAGATCATTCTGTCATTTTTGAGATTGCATCCCATTACAGCTTTTGCCACTCTTTTGTTGACTATGAGGGCCACTCCATTTCTTCTACAGGATTCTTGCCCACAGTAGTAGATATGATAGTCACCCGAACTGAATTCGCCCATTCCCTTCCATTTTAGTTCACTGATGCCCAGGGTGTCAATATTTATTCTTGTCATCTTATTTTTGACCACATCCAGCTTTCCTTTATCCATGGTTCTTACATTCCAGGTTCCTATGCAATATTTTTCTTTACAGCATCAGACTTTCCTTTCGCTTCCAGGCATATCCACAACTGAGCGACCTTTCGGCTTTGGCCCAGCCGCTTTATCACCTCTGAATCTACTTGTACTTGTCCTCCACTCTGCCTCAGTAGCATGTTGGACGCCTTCCGACCTGAGGGGCTCATCTTCCAGTGTCATAACTTTTATATGCCTGCTGTTTTTGTCCATGGAGTTTTCTTGGCAGGGATACTGGAGTGGCTTGCCAGTTCCTTCTCCAGGTGGATCACGTTTAGTCAAAACTCTCCACTATGACCTGTCCATCTTGAGTGGCCCTGCATGGCATAGCTCATAGCTTCTCTGAGTTATTCAAGCCCCTTCGCCACGACAAGGCATTGATCCATGTAGGGGAAGCCTCTGCTTAAAAACCTCCAAAGAAGGAGACTCCACCACACTCCTTTGTAGCAAATTCCACTGCCAAACAGCTCTTACTGTCAGGAAGTTCTTCCTAATGTTTGGGTGGAATCTTCTTTCTTGTAGTTTGATTCCATTGCTCTGTGTCCGTATTGAAGTGTAGCAGAGAATTTAGCAGGCAGCGCAATAGTGTGGTGGTGTAATCCAGGACTCAGGAAACAGAACTTGATGAACAGTAGCTTTTATTATAAGCTGCTTTGTACAAGTTACTATATACACAGACTCTCAGAACTCTCCTCACAAACTCCTTCTGTAAACAGCTCCATTTTACCTCAGCATAGACCTGCTAGTGCCAAGCTGCCTATAGGGGGACATTAAACCAATCAGCAGCCTGTCACCATGCTTCTCTGTCTCCCTATAGGGGGAGTTTAAACCAATCAGCAGCCTGTCACCATGCTTCTCTGTCTCCCTATAGGGGGAGTTTAAACCAATCAGCAGCCTGTCAATATACTTCCCTGTCTCCAGGCAAAAACTCCCTTGTTTAACTTAGCTTCTGGCTAACTCACTAATTGTCTACTTTAAAGCTGCAGTTTATCACAAAAACTTCAACACCCCCTCACAGCTTACAAAAGTGCAATTAGTCTTTGAGCATAGACAAAGTATTATCTCCAACTTTGATCTCCAAACCCATGCTCTGACAAAGCATATTCCAATTTACAAATGATAACGGCTTTGTCATGATGTCAGCAACATTTTCAGAACTTTGCACATATTCACACACAATGGTATTATTTTGTACATTGAACCTGACGTTTTGGTATTTCAAATGAATATGTTTACTTTTGCTTTTGAACTGTTCTGTCCCACTCAGAGTTATACATGCTTGATTGTCTACAAACACTTTAACAGGACAAACATTTTCAAAACCCAAATCCAGCAAAAACTGTTTATAAAACACAATCTCATTACACAACTCACTTAACGCAGCGTATTCGGCTTCTGTTGAAGACATACTGACCAAACTTTGCTTTCTGGATTTCCAGCCAACAAGCGACTTCCCAAACATGATGACAATACCAGTTACAGATTTCCTGTCAGGTAGATTTCCCCAGTCGCTATCTGTATAACACTGTAAAACCTCTTCCCCTGTTGAACTCATCCTTAGAGTGCTGTCAACAGTGTGTTTCAGATAACGCAAAACTCTTTTGACCGCTTTCCAAGCATTAATTGTTGGCTTTGCTACCTGCCTGCTCAGGATGCCTACAGCATAACTGATGTCAGGTCTTGACCATTGTGCTAGGTACATCAGACTACCTATAGCAGATTGATATAGTTCAGGACTTTCGAACTCTTGGCTTTGCTCTGTATTTAAGTCTTTAACAAAACCTGTTTCCATTGGCGTTTTGGCTCCTTTGCAATCCTGCATGCCAAATTTTACCAACAACTGCTTGATTTTGTTACTTTGACAGAGCAAATAGCTTCCATCAACCGCCTGGCACATTTCCACTCCTAAATAATTTTTTACTGTGCCGAGGTTTTTAACCTTGAACCTCTTTGCTAACTGAGTATAGAACTCATTGACCAGTTTGTTACTCTTGGCCACATATAAGAGGTCATCCACAAAAATTAAACAGAACTCTATATTATTTCCAGACCCTCTTATATATAAACAATTGTCAGCCACACAATGTTTAAAACCAAGCTTAACCAGTGTGTCATCCAGACAATGGTTCCAGTTACGTGCAGACTGTTTTAAACCGTATAAAGCTTTGTGCAGCTTGTAAACATTCCCAGGCCTAGTCTCAAAACCTTGAGGCTCAGCTAAATACAGCTCCTCTGTGAGACCAGCATTTAAATAAGCTGTTTGAATGTCGAAATGACTGGCCACCAATTTATGCTTTGCAGCGATAGCAAGCAACAGCCTCATGCTTTCGCTTCTCGCTGTAGGAGCAAACACCTCATCAAAATCCACTCCAGGTCTTTGGGAAAAACCCTGTGCTACTAACCGTGCCTTATACTTGAAACCTCCAGTAGCTAAGGGCTTCAGTTTATAGACCCATCTACTGCCTACCACCTTGGCACCCTTGGGTAGAGGCATAGAAGTAAACACCTCGTGCTCTTGCAGAGAATTCATTTCTTCTTGCATTGCTTCTTTCCAGCACAAAACCTGTTCTTCTGGTAACTTAAACACCTCATTATAGCTTTGTGGCTCTACAGCTACATGGCAAACATGAGATACACCTGGTGAATAACGGTCTGATGGAACTCCTTTGTTTCTCCTCTCTGACCTTCTGGGAGTTAAATCACTTTTCTCTGCACTGTCATCCCCCTCAGACACTTGCTCCCTTTCAGAAGAAACACCTTTTGAAGTAGACGAAAACTGTCTGGCTTCAGAGTTTGGAAACATTTCAGGCTTTTCATCGTCCCGCTCCAAATGATCAGCATCAGGCTTTGAAGGAGGTTTAGACACAGCATTCCAAAGACCTTCTCTCTGCAGCGTAGCTTGAATCCTCTGGGACCACAACAAATAGTTATGATTGTTCAGACGCTCAAATGATAATGCAGCTGGATGCTGCATGTCTGTGTCTATTGTCTGTGTCCAGTCGTCCTCTAGACTTGGGTCTGCCACCAATCAGCTCTTGGCATCAATACCACGACACTCTACAACTGATCACCTCAGGCACGTCCTCACCATCTCCTTTGCTAGGAATCTGGGAGACTTCACAACCCCTGCGTCCACGACTTGACTGGCACACCACTAACCTGGAAACCACAGCCTGGGCACCATAACCTATTGAAGTGTAGCAGAGAATTTAGCAGGCAGCGCAATAGTGTGGTGGTGTAATCCAGGACTCAGGAAACAGAACTTGATGAACAGTAGCTTTTATTATAAGCTGCTTTGTACAAGTTACTATATACACAGACTCTCAGAACTCTCCTCACAAACTCCTTCTCTAAACAGCTCCATTTTACCTCAGCATAGAACTGCTAGTGCCAAGCTGCCTATAGGGGGACATTAAACCAATCAGCAGCCTGTCACCATGCTTCTCTGTCTCCCTATAGGGGGAGTTTAAACCAATCAGCAGCCTGTCACCATGCTTCTCTGTCTCCCTATAGGGGGAGTTTAAACCAATCAGCAGCCTGTCAACATACTTCCCTGTCTCCAGGCAAAAACTCCCTTGTTTAACTTAGCTTCTGGCTAACTCACTAATTGTCTACTTTAAAGCTGCAGTTTATCACAAAAACTTCAACAGTCCGCTTCTCTGGAGCAGCAGAAAACAACCTTTCTCCCTCCTCTATATGACATCATTTTATATATTTGAACATCATATCACCCCTTAACCTTCTCTTCTCCAGGCTAAACATACCCAGCTCCCTAAGCCGTTCCTCATAAGGCTTCGTTTGCAGGCCTTTGACCATTTTGGTTGCCCTCTTCTGGGCACATTCCTACCCTCTCAGGAGAAAACAAGCTTGTCCATGTGACAGCCCTTAAGATTTTTGAAGATCAGTATCATATCTCTTCTCAATCTCCTTTTTGTACGCTAAACATACCCAACTCATTCAAACACACCCAACTCCTTCCATAGCCTTGATCATCTTGGCTGCCCTCCTCTGCACATGTTCCAGCTTGTCAACATCCTTCTTAAATTGTGGTGCCCAGAATTGGACACAGTATTCCAGGTGTGGTCTGTGCCCAGAATTGGATACAGTATTCCAGGTGTGGTCTGACCAAGGAAGAATAGAGTGGGACTATTACTTCCCACTGCTGATACAGCCTACACTATCTTAATTTCCCCCTTGGCCTTCCCCCACTAACTATTAACGATGATTTTCAATCCACGTGGAAACAGGCAGTGGAAACTAAAACCTCATCCCTAGGCTTCTCTCCAGGTCTTCTACTCAGCATGGGATACGATCAGGCCAAAGCAGTCATTAAACAATGTGTAGCAGACACAGAACGCCACTTGGCTTTAGCCAGGACCCCAACTTTTATTGCCAAGGAATCTACCAGGTACTTCATCTCCCCTATGGCATATCTAAAAAGGTAAAGGTAAAGGGGCCCCTGACCATCAGGTCCAGTCGTGTCCGACTCTGCGGTTGCGGCGCTCATCTCGCTCTATAGGCCGAGGGAGCTAGCATTTGTCCGCAGACAGCTTCCGGGTCATGTGACCCGCATGACAAAGCTGCTTCTGGTGAACCAGAGCAGCGCACGGAAACGCTGTTTACCTTCCCACAGGAGCGGTCCCTATTTATCTACTTGCACTTTGATGTGCTTTCGAACTGATAGGTGGGCAGGAGCTGGGACCGAGCAACGGCAGCTCACCCATTGCAGGGATTCAGACCGCCGACCTTCTTATCAGCAAGCCCTAGACTCTGTGGTTTAACCCACAGCATCACCTGGGTCCCTGGCATATCTAACTAAACTCAAAAGTCCCTAAACACTGAAGGGCCTTTACCCTGGCTCAATGTCATGCCCTCCCCTCAGCTGTTATTGAAGGTAGATACAGGAAGATTGACTACCCAGAGAGACAATGTCCCTGTTATTCAGGACAAATACAAATGGTAGAGCATGTCCTTCTCCAGTGCCTGTATTACAGAGATATTCATATTAGCCTGATTTCCCCACTACTTCGTAAGTACCATGGGGACACTGGGCAATTCTGCTGCTCTCAGATACCAATGCTTCTGGTTCTTTTTACACATGTCATTTTAAACATCTTTTTCAGTTCATTATATATCATCTCCCAGAATTTTCTAACCACACTGCATTCCCACCACATATGTTAAAAAGCACCTTCTTTTTCTTTACATTTCCAATATTTATTTAACCCAGTTTTGTACATTTTTGCCATTTTTACTGGTGTAATGTACCATCTATACATCATTTTCATGTAGTTTTCCTTCAAAAGAGAACAATGTGTAAATTTTAAATCTACTTTCCACAGTTTTCCCCAGTCCTCAAATTGTATGTTATGTCCTATATCTTGCACCCATTTAATCATAACCGATTTGACCTCTTCATCTTTCATTTCCCATTCTAGCAAAATACTGCAGAGGTACCTCTACTTACGAATAACTCTACTTACGAATGTTTCTACTTACGAACGGAGCTCCATCTGCCCGCCCTGTGGAATGCCCTTTCATCGGAGGGACATTTAGAAAACACCTAAAGGAAGCCCTGTTTAGGGAAGTTTTTAATCTGTGATATTTTGATGTATTCTTATATTTGTTGGAAGCCGCCCAGAGTGGCTGGGGAAACCCAGCCAGATGGGTGGGGTATAAATAATAAATAATAATAAAATAATAATAATCTTGGATGTGGTTTAGATAGGATTTTTTCTACTTACGAATTTTTAGATAGGGTTGCTTCGACTTATGATTTTTTTCTCCCAATGCATTCCTATGGGATTGGACTTACAATTTTTTTCAACTTATGAATGTGCGTTCGGAACGCATTAAATTCGTAAGTAGAGGTACCACTGTATATGATTTCTTCAGTAGTTTCACATCCTCTTCTATCACTTCCTTTTGAAATCTAGAAATTGTATAACTAAACCCTTTCTTCCTATCTTCAATTGTCTGTAATGCAGCCAACTCTGAAAATGGTCTTGAATTTCTTCATACTATTTTAATTTCCATTTGCCTTCTTGATCTTCCAATAAAACTCTATATGTAGGCCATTTCCCCCTTTTGGCAAGCGGTTTGAGTAATGAAGCTTCTGTTGGTGATATTCACCTTCTGTTTTAATACCTTTTAGTTTTCCAAAATGCTGTTCATATTTTGACTGACTATATCCCACCCTTTTCTGCTGGTCTATGACCGTAATAAAGATTTGTATTGTATTATATGAATCCCAGGCTGGAAGGATGAATCCCAAGTCAGAATGAAGGTTGCTGGAATAAATATCAACAACCTCAGATATGCAGATGACACAACCTTGATGGCAGAAAGTTAGGAGGAATTAAAGAACTTCTTAATGAGGGTGAAAGACGAGAGCGCTCAACATAAAACCTAAGATCATGGCCACTAGTCCCGTCACCTCCTGGCAAATAAAAGGGGAAGAAATGAGGCAGTGAGAGATTTCACTTTCTTGGGCTCCATGATCACTGCAGATGGTGACAGCAGTTATGAAATTAAAAGACGCCTGCTTCTTGGGAGAAAAGCACTGACAAACCTAGACAGCATCTTAAAAAGCAGACAAATCTAGCCTGACCACTGTTGTCCATGCACTGGTAATCCTGAGTCTGCATTACTGCAATGAGCTCAGTATGGAGCTGCCCTTGGGCCTAATTCAGAAGCTATAACTCGCGTAGAATGTGGAGACCAGATCACAGATGGGAGCATCTGTGGGAGTGATTCTGGGGTTGATGTCGGCAAGCCGCATCAAGCCTGGCAGGAGAGCTGTCAAATGTAAAAGGTTATCGCGTGCAATGCTGGCAAGCCACATTGTACGTCGGTATTAGCATACACGCATCTATAGGTTAGGTCATTGGGACAGAGCAGGTCACCATAGGACTGGGCAGAGGTGGGGAGAACAGGATGGAACTGGTTTGGGCAAGTTATAACAAGGGAAGCAGGTCCAAGCCAGAGAGGTTGAACCCAGGTCAGGAGGAAAACAATGGAATGGGGAGGAGATTCTGGGAGGCTAGCAGCAGTCACAAGATTGAGGGGAGGGGGATGTGTAAAGAGCACACATGTGACAAGGAGGTGTTTGAGGGATAAGTGAGGATCAGGCACTTCCCTTATGGAGGGAAAACTGGGTGTTGGCAGTATGTGACACATGGGGAAGTTCCACCTTTTCTGGGATGTCCTGGCTGTCATTGGAGGAAGACTGCACTGGTTGTTAATGATTTACTTGGTTACAAAATCTCAATAAAAGGGGGCTCCTGCTTTTGCTCTGGGTCACACCCGGAATTTACTACCTTTGTGTTGCGTCTGTTTGCCACCTCAACATTGGTGGTGACCCCGACGTGATCGCCCTATTCATAAGAGACTGAGATAGTCTGGATCCTCAGCGCAGCGCGCTCAACGTGAGTATGGGACAACAGGAATCAGCTCAGCGACTGCAGCACGCGGAAGAGTTGAAGGGGCTTATAGAAGCCTCTGGTCAGGTAGTGCATAGTGTGGAATCACTAGTGGAATTATTGGAGGATATAGAGAGCTATTGCCCATCCTACCCGGAAGCGGGCTCTTTAAATCTGCGGGATTGGGAGAGAATAGGGATGGTGTTGTTGACCTCCCCCCGTGCGTCCATAGCGACTGTGTTGTTGTGGCGAAGGTGTAGAGACGCGATAGCAAAGGTAGGGATTGCATTGGGATCTAACCGAAAGAGATCAGTAACCAGCAATCAGGGACCATCCCTGCCCGATTCTCGGCTCCAAGGGGAGAAGGTTAAAACTTCTCCAGTTTCAGCCCCTAAGGCAAAGACAGCTACAGTAGCTGCTAATGCAGATACAGCAGGGGTTCAGGATGTTGATTCTGTAGGCTCTCCATTGGCCCCTGAAAAGCCGATGGTGAGCGCAGTGTGTAAAGGATTTCAGATGGAGAGAGATAAGGGAGCGTTGTCTAGTGAAGAGTTAGAAGCGGGAATGCAAGCTTTCCCTGTAACTCAGGTTGTTAATGCCCAGGGACAAGCTCAGTACAATTGGTCTTCTTTGTCGTATCAGATTATGAGGGAATTTAGAAAGAGTCTGAAAGAGACTGGGTTATGCTCCACTTTTGCATTGGGGTTGCTTGAAAGTTCTAATGACTTGATACCCCAGGACTGGAAGGAACAGCAGAAAGGAACTTTGGCAGGACTTCCTGCCTTCCTCCTCGCTGCTTACTTAAATGTCCCGCGTGCCTCAAACTGTGTTGCCAGCTCCTGTGCTGTAGAGCATGCTGGAGACTGGGTGATTTTGAGTGAGCTGAAAAGGGCTCTCTTTGCGAAGGCCAACAGCATTAAGCTCACAATGCCTGAGCAAATGTTTCCTTTTAATCCAGGAAGGTGAGAAGCTTTGATCTGCTTTCCTTTCCTTGAGGTAGTTTAAATGGTTAATAGATATCTGGCTGTGTCTTCTCAAATTGCTTAAGGCTCTCTTTAAAAACAGAGGAGCCTGCCTATTGTCATTTTGCAGTTTTTCAGTCTGCTTAAAGTAGCCAGTTCAGACTGAAAACCTAAAATGTCTGCAGCTGATTGTTTCTGAAGAAAATACCTTTTTCTCCTCACTAATGTGAATGAAGGATTATGTTTTCTTTCCCCATGCCAGCCTTTATTGTCTTTTCTGAAGGGTTCAGTGCAAATCATTCTGCTTGCTTGTTGGTTGTACTGTACTACAAATTCTTTCCCCTCCTTTTCTAATGCATGGTTGCCCTATACCCACTTAGGTATTAATAGGTTTAGATTTGGTTAAAGAATGGGGATTGCTGGAAAACTCACTGTTTACATTTGTTTTCAAGTGCCACCCAATTCATTACCAGTAGCCCAATTCCAGAGGATTTCACTGCTTGCATTAAATGAGTCTCCAATTGTAGAATTGGTAGTTGATTTCCCATTTATAGGTGTGAACATGGAAATCTTACCTCTTCCTCTGTGTAGTCTAGTTAAATCTGATTTCTATTTCTGTGTAAGAAATTTACTTCTGATTACTCCTTATAGAATTTTTCCTTTTCAGGTTCTGATTAAAATTCATTTTCAGTAGGAATTCCAGTAACACTGCATTTGTTAGATGAATGTTTTTCCCCTCCAAGACTTATTTCTTTATTTTAGCACTGGGTGAGCTTTTATCATATCTGGAGATGTGTTTAAATCCTCTTCTCTCTGTGTGAGAGTTGGCTCATTGTTTTCCTTTCACAGGTTTGCCCTCTGCACATGCTCAAGCGAGTACCATTTAACTGTGATTTTTCTCTGAAGGAAGTTCCAGGAACAAGCTTGTTTGATTAATAATATTTCTTACCTACAGGAGTCATTGTCTCGTGATGTTTAGTTCTTCTGATTGTATGATTTTTCTTTTATCAGCTATCAAACACCTAACTATTTTATGTTTCCTTCTTTCTAAGATGGTTGGATTTTTCTTAGATACAGCAGGTTCTAGGCCTTTACATGAACATTCTTAATTCAGTTGTAGTTTGGGATTAAATTGGTGCAGATAGTGGATTTTCTGTGTTGACTTGACAGTATTCATTTCTTCCTTATTGGCTGAAGTATATAGATGCAGCCTAGCCAAACAGTTTCTAAGGTATTTTTCAGTTCATTTCTGTAGGGTATGTGAATGCATAACAACCTATTAACATTTTTCTTCAATTTAGCATTTTTTGCATACTTTATTTTAATTGTATACTCTCATCATTTTGAAAGGCATGGGACCTCTGCTTTGATTTCTCCTTTGTGTACTTTCTAGGGATTCGTCTTGCAATAGTGCTTGGGTTTTCTTTTTCTCTTAAAGGTTAGATTCTTGGACTTTCCTATGATCTTCCAGGCCTCAAATTCTATTGAAGATTAAACAGCACTGTTTAACTTTTCTACAGAGAGTGCGTGTACCATTCCAACGATGGTTTTCTCGTTTCTCTGACGTACATCAGTCCGTTCAAAAGCATGGATGCTCTTCATTTGAATATCTTTTGTACTTTATTGCCTATTTATTTGGTTCTGCTTTTAGGAATTTGCTCAACAGAGAGTTTGATATTCTGCAGCCAGGAGAACCTGTAATTGGAGTCTTTCAGCATTTAAGAATACTTATATTTTTCATTGCCTCTTTCCAGACTTCCCTCTGCTTTTTATGTTTATAGAGGCAGGAATTCACTAGTCCAAACTGTATCTCAACATCTTAGCATAAGGTTCTGTGGGGACTGCAAAACACAGGAGCATTGCAGGATTACATGCTATTGTTGCTATGCACAGTCTCAGGGCTTTGTCTCTTAGAGTAAGTCTCTTGCCAAACACAAACAAAAAAGGAGGAATACCTATGGGTCTTCGGTATTATTTGGGTCTTCAGTATTATTTATATTAAATCACATTTCACATTAAATTTAAATTATTTTGAATATTTAAAAACACATGGGGGAGGGGTTTCGCAGCTGTGTTTGATTCCGCAGAAAAAGCGATTTGGGTCCCTGCGAGGTGTGTCAAGCCCTGGAAAGATGGCGTGGCGACAAGGTCTGAATCCACCGCTGTCCAGCCTTCAGGATCCGGTTCCGGACTTGGCGTCACTCCAGATTCAGGATGCGCACAGGGATCGGGACCGGGCTCCGCGACAGCATCACCAGCCGACGTGGGGAACGATTAAAGCACTGTCCTCGCAAGCTGTCATTCTGCTCCAGGCACATGGCATGGACCTTACGCCAGACAATCTTTTGCTCGCTGCCTTTTCCTGTCTTGCTGCAAACTCCGAGAGACTGCGCACTAGCAATGATCCGCGGGCGCAATAAGGACAGTGAGAACTCTGATTAAAAGTTTGCATAAGAAGTCTTCCTTCCGTTGAAGGATACAGTTAATTTCGTTTCAACGTTTGAAAAGGATTTTATGCTATTGAGCCCTCGCAAATCGAGAGACTGAACTTTCTTGCAGCTGCTACATTTAAGAGACTGTTACAGTATTCTATTTAAGTTACTTGTAATCTTTTCTACGATAGGAAGGTTGGACACAATGTTATTTATGTTTTATACTAAGGTTTACATGTTGCAAGGTGTGGAATGTTTACTGCTATGAGGTTTTGGTTTTGACAGCCCATGCCCATAAAAGCAGCAACTGTTTCATTCTTTGGAAAGGTGGATACAGTATGCACAAGGACACACTCACCCCATTAGCCCCAGTTGTACATTTTAATAAAACTAAGAAAGGGGAGATGTGGGAGTGATTCTGGGGTTGATGTCGGCAAGCCGCATCAAGCCTGGCAGGAGAGCTGTCAAATGTAAAAGGTTATCGCGTGCAATGCTGGCAAGCCACATTGTACGTCGGTATTAGCATACACGCATCTATAGGTTAGGTCATTGGGACAGAGCAGGTCACCATAGGACTGGGCAGAGGTGGGGAGAACAGGATGGAACTGGTTTGGGCAAGTTATAACAAGGGAAGCAGGTCCAAGCCAGAGAGGTTGAACCCAGGTCAGGAGGAAAACAATGGAATGGGGAGGAGATTCTGGGAGGCTAGCAGCAGTCACAAGATTGAGGGGAGGGGGATGTGTAAAGAGCACACATGTGACAAGGAGGTGTTTGAGGGATAAGTGAGGATCAGGCACTTCCCTTATGGAGGGAAAACTGGGTGTTGGCAGGATGTGACACATGGGGAAGTTCCACCTTTTCTGGGATGTCCTGGCTGTCATTGGAGGAAGACTGCACTGGTTGTTAATGATTTACTTGGTTACAAAATCTCAATAAAAGGGGGCTCCTGCTTTTGCTCTGGGTCACCCCCGGAATTTACTACCTTTGTGTTGCGTCTGTTTGCCACCTCAACAAGCATCTGCCCAAGAACATGTGATAACCCTGTTAAAACATTTGCACTGGCTGCCATTCTGAACCAGGTTCAAGGTCCTTGTTTTAATCTACAAAGTCCTGAATGATGTTGGTCCAGAGTACTTCAAGGACTGCCTGAAAGCTTACAAAATGGTTCGGTCACTGCGACTGTCAGCAGCAGGGTCAGGAGTCATTCCCCAAGTTGGTGAGGGGCATTTGGCAGCAATAGGAAAGCATCATCAACCCGGTACTGTGTAAACACTGCCAACAGATATTCAGCAGGCGCCTTCTGTTTTGACTGAAAACATTTGGTTTTGGGTGTGTTTTTTTTAAAAAAGATTTTGATTAAAGTACGATAATTTTTACATACATTATATTCTCTCCTTCCAATTTTTAATTTCCTGTACCATTTAATCTTTCCTTTCCCTTCGCACTCCCTCCCCCACCCATAATCCATTGGAAGGGTTCAAACAGTTGTCCTCAGCCACAGGCACTATGTCTTTAATTTCCACTGAATGTCTCCTGATCCAGTAGTTGTTATCCATTGAAGATAGGGGTTCCATCTGGTCCTTATAATAGTAGACTTGGCCCTCCATGGAAAACATTTTGTATTCTGTCAGATTTATGCAGAAAATTTAGAATTCGTCTTCCCAACACAGTAGGCTCATTTCTGATTTAAGCATTTTCTCATGGTTTTATTGTTTGGTGTTACCTATAATTGTTGTAAATGGCTCTGATGTTCTTTAAAAATATTTGAACAGTGGGCGTACATATGTTCATAAATATACAAATAAACTTTCTTTTGTGGAGTCAGAACAAACACTTTCCTGCTATGCCTAAGCCATCACAACCTAGGTGAGGCATTTGATGCCATAAAATCTTAAGTGGAGCAGACAAAGGGGTGTGTGTGTGTGTGTGTGTGTGTGTGTGTGTGTGTGTGTGTACACTCCAGAAAACACCTCCCCTCCTATAAAAGCATCACATTTAAAACACTTAGAAAAAACAAAGATTAAAATCATGATTGTGATGAGCAGACTGAAAATGACTATGCCTTTGTAATATATCCCATTACTCAGGTGATTTACTCCACTCACAGCCTCACCAATTTGCCTTCAGGGAAATCACTGCCATGGTAGCAAACTGTGGAACTATTAAACGCATCACCAAGGGAAGCCATTTTGTGATTGTTTATGCCATCCGCAGCAACAGTAAACACTCAGGCATCCTACAGTGGTCATTTTGCGACTATTTCTGTTTTTAAACCAATCCATTAAGGACGCAAAGATCAACATCCTGTCTTAAGTTAATTCCGGCCTACATCTTGGAGACAATTACAGATCATAGCTATGTGCCTTATCACCTACCCTAATTCTGAATCTTTGATCCATGCTTCCCCCTCCCCCTGGTATGTCTTCTGTTCTTGGTCAAGCATAAGCTTCCATTTGGGAAAGCTGCACCACCTCGGGTGGGTGGATGGGGGACATCATTCTGTTCCAAATATACATAGAAAGCTGGTTGTGGGTGTGGGGTTGGAGTTTGAACTGAACCCAATTAATGAGAGCTGATAATTTAAATAAAGTTGAAAGCAGGTGGTTCCTACGATCTGCTACATTGGTGGGAGATAGAGGCTATCAAATGAGTGAGTTGTGTCAAGGAACAACAAGGCAAGGAACAACCCACAGGACTGGAATGTTCCTGAAATTATTAAAGTTGGATTCAGTTAAAAGAGAAATGGTGGGTGGACAATGGAACAGTACAGTTAAGAGGATGGAGAAGCATATAAAAAGGAAACTCCACAGAGGGTTCCAAGCTCCTCTTCGTGAAGGTGAAGACACCTATTATGACCACCTGAAACGTATTTGTCTTCCATTTGGGGATTGTGAGTATGATCTCTCAGGTTGTATTAGTTGCAAGGGAAGAATCATTTCCCTTGCAGGGGGAAAGGACTTCTACACAAGTTTCTTCTTTTTCTCTTTCTTGCTAGAGCCTTTTAGAGAGGAGGAGGAAGGCATGGGTATCATACCGAATCCTTTGTTCCTGGTTGTCCCAGTGCTTTGAGTGAGCAGAATTCAACTTCAGTGGTCTTGCAGTGTTAATATTATAAAAAAATTCCTTCAGTAGCACCTTAAAGACCAACTAAGTTTATATTTTGGTATGAGCTTTTGTGTGCATGCACACTTCTTCAGATACGGTATCTGAAGAAGTGTGCATGCACACGAAAGCTCATACCAAAATATAAACTTAGTTGGTCTTTAAGGTGCTACTGAAGGATTTTTTTTATTTTGCTTCAACTCAGACCAACACGGCTACCTACCTGTAACTGTTAATACTATGTGCACTCTATGTGCCCTCATAAGATGCAATGGGTCAGAAATGGATAGGAAGAGGGTTTTCTCCCATTGCACAACACAAGGTTCATCCAGTGAAGCTAAATTTTGGAACTTATAGCATGAAGACAGCTAAAAAGGAAGCAGTGGCGGAACTTAGGCCATCAAATTTCAGTGTCCTGTGCAATGCCAAAATTTGGTGTTCCCCTGCCTCTCACACGGTGTTCTACATCATGATTGTAGCCCCCCCCCCAGGGGGGCACTGGCACCCAGTGGGGCTGGTTGTGTTACCCTAAAACAGCCTCTGAAGGAAGAGATACTATGCAAACGGTATATTTTAACCAGAATCAGACACAGAGAACTGTTCTGATACGAGGAATGACTTTCTGAGCTTAGTGTGAAATATGTCTAGTTATAATAAATAATAATAATAATAAATTTTTATTTATACCCCGCCCTCCCCAGTCAAAAACCGGGCTCAGGGCGGCTCACACCAACAGAATTACAATAAAACATAAAAGCAATTAATTAAAATACAGATTAAAATGCAGTATTAAAATTTAAAGTGCAGCCTCATTTCAAGTAGTCCATTTCAAGTTGTTACTAACAAAATAAATAATACTAAATAAATAAATAATTCTTCTGAAGAAGTGTGCATGCACACAAAAGCTCATACCTATGACAAACTTAGTTGGTCTCTAAGGTGCTACTGGAAGGATTTATTATTATTATTATTATTATTCTTATTATTATTTGACTATATGTTATTTGACTATATATTATTTGACTATTATTATTTGACTATATGTCAGACCAACACGGCTCCCTACCTGTAACTAGTTACTAACAGTTTTACCAAACAAGAACTTAGTAGAAAAATCAGTGGCATGGCAATTAACTAAACCTAAGCACAATTGTGGCCCACTGGGAACTTCTGAGCAAAAAGCTTCAAGATAATATTGGCTATTTACCTTTTATATCTATGAAAGATATAGCCAATAATAATACTTACTAATAAATAAATAAATTGTGGTGCCCAGAACTGGACGTTGTATTCCAGGTTTGGTCTGACCAAGGTATAATAGAGTACTACTATTACTTCCTTTGATCTGGACACTATATTTCTGTAGATGCAAGAATGGCAGTAGCATTTTTTGCTGCTGCATCACACGGTTGACCCATGTTAAGCTTATGGTCTGCTAGGAAGCCAGGTGTCCTCCATCTTTTATTTGAGCAGCTGGTTCTTCCTGCCTAATTCAGAACCTTACATTTGTCCCTATAGAAAGTCATGTTGTTAGCATGGGCCCAGTTCTCTGATCTGTTACAGTCATATCAAATCCCAGTTTTGCCTTTTGCGGCATTAGGTACCCCTCTTGGTTTGGTGTCATCAACAAATTTGATTATCATCCCCTAAATTCCTTCATCCAAATCACAACAATGCACAACAATGGGCCCAGGACAGAACCCTGTGGCACCCCACTTGTCACTTTTTTCCAGGATAATAATAATATAATATAATATAATATAAATGGTTTTCCCCAGCCACTCTGGGCGGCTTCCAACAAATTATAAAAATACAATAGTCTATTAAACATTAAAAAGCTTCCCTAAACAGGGCTGCCTTCAGATGTCTTCTAAAAGTCTGGTAGTTGTTTTTCTCTTTGACATTTGGTGGGAGGGTGTTTCACAGGGCGGGTGCCACTACCGAAAAGGCCCTCTGCCTGGTTCCCTGTAACTTGGCTTCTCACAGCGAAGGAACCACCAGAAGGCCCTCGGCACTGGACCTCAGTGTCCGGGCAGAACGATGGATGATGAGGAACCATTAATGAGCACTCTTTGGGTTTGATCAGCTAGCTACAAATCTACCTAACAGTCATCTCATCTAGCCCACATCTACCAGCTTCTCTACAAGAACACAGGGGACTTTGTTAACATTCTGGGTCATTGAGCCTCAGGAACTGTATGCAGTAATCCTTTGGCTTCCACAGTAGTGTTGGACTCTTGTCTGGCACCAACTTTGATGGTGTTTTGATCATCAGGCAAGGTCTTTTTTTATTGTCCCTAATTTATATAAAAGGGACCCAGGTGGCGCTGTGGGCTAAACCACTGAGCGTAGGGCTTGCTGATCAGAAGGTTGGTGGTTCGAATCCCTGTGACGGGTTGAGCTCCCGTTGCTTGGTCCCAGCTCCTGCCAACCTAGCAGTTCGAAAACACATCAAAATGCAAGTAGATAAATAGGAAGGTAATATAGCGGGAAGGTAAACGGTGTTTCCATGTGCTTCTCTGGTTTGCCAGAAGCGGCTTTGTCATGCTGACCACATGACCTGGAAGCTATACGCCGTCTCCCTCGGCCAATAATGCGAGATGAGCGCACAATCCCAGAGTCGGTCACGACTGGACCTAATGGTCAGGGATCCCTTTACCTTTTTAATATATATAAAATATCTGTTGGAACTGCTAAAGTTGTTGTTTTTTATCCTGCTCTTTACTCACAGTTGCATTTTTACCAATGTGATTTATATCAGGTGTCCTTGAAGAGTGTATACTGAAATCATTGCCTCATAAGGAATTGCCACAGCCAGCCAATCAAGACCTCAGTCTACAAAGTTGAGAGAGAGAGACAGAGAGATAAGCCTGGAGGGAAGACAATGAGTGTTCTACTTTTATTCAGTATTTGCACTACTCTCATGCTCTTGGCTAGGCCAGAGCCAAGAGCTGATTTTGCGAACGATGTAAGTGGCGCAACAAAAATGTTCAACCTGGCTTTTTGGCTCAAAATGAGAGCCAAACAGCTGTATGAAAAGATGTGTGAAGAACTAAGCACATGTCTTTCGCAGTTTGGACCTATGTATTCTATAGTAGATAGATTGACATACCACCAGGATATAGGAGATGATTGCGTCATGAAACCTCCATATGAAAATGAAACATGCTTGAGAAGAGTTGCAGGTGGACTTTTGAAGTTTAAATTACCCTTGCAATATCTAGAAAAAACTTTATATCCCAATGAGCCACAGCTAACTAGGGTTTTTTGGAGATCAACAGAGCACCTGGCAAGTGCCCTCATGGCAAGGATGAATGACGCTTCAACTGTCACCGCTTTGGATGCAGAGGCTGAGCAGACGCTTTCTGATACTCTAGGGAACGCAACAAAATATTGGGATACAGTAGTTCTTAGGACCCGTATACTTAGAAGATATATATCATATATGGATATGACGGGAAGGGCAATTATTAGGATCCTAAAGGCAAAAGGACCTTAATAGTCCATAGTCATTCATTTGTTTGTTAATATAACAGGTTTTACGTAGCATTCAGTTATCAGAACCTCTAAGCAGCTTATATAAAACTAGTGTCTTCAGCCCGTTAAATAAACGGGCGCTAGAATGCATGCCGGCTCCTCGATCCGGTGCTCCGCGCAGCGCTGATCAGCGCCGACCCGGCAGGCCGCCAGATCAAGGAATCGGCCTGCCGGGTCGGCACCCAGCAGTGCTGCACGAAGCACCGGGGGACTGGCGGCGGGGAAGGCAGGCAGGCACTTGCTCTATTGCCTGCCTGCATTCCCCACTGCCTGTCACATGAAGATTGGCGGGCGCCGCTTGCCGGGGTTTGTCAACCCCAGCAAACAGCGCCCGCCGATCTTCGGCTGTCCCCCGATGCGCTACGGCTCGGGGAAGCAGGCAGGGAGACGCAACAGCCCGCAGCTTCCTGGGCTGTTGCGTCTCCCTGCCTGCTTCCCCAAACTAAAGCGCGCAGGGGACAGAGCCGAATTGCGGTGCGGGGGGGGGGGGCTTTTCGCAGTTTGCCTTCCCCGAGCTAAGGGGGAGGCAAACGGCAAAAAGCCCCCGCCACGCCGCAATTCGGCTCCGGGACTGGCTTGGCGGTGGTGGGAAGAAGGGGAGGAATTCCTCCCTATCTTCCCGCCACTGCCAAGCCAGTCCGCAGTGGGGGCTTTTCGCCGTTTGCCTTCCCCCCAGGGGGAGGCAAACGGCGAAAAACCCCACCACGCCATACTTTGGCTCGGAGACTGGCTTGGCGGTGGGAAGAAGGGGGGGAATTCCTCCCATTCTTCCCGCCGCTGCCAAGCCAGTCCCCGAGCCGAAGTGCGGCGCGGCGGGTGCTTTTCACCGTTTGCCTCCCCCTTCACTCCGGGAAGTCAAACAGCGAAAAGCCCCCGCCGCGCTGCAATTCGGCTTGGGGACTGGCTTGGCGGCGGCGGGAAAAAGAGGAGGAATTCCTCCTCTTCTTCCCGCCGCCGCCAAGCCAAAGCCGTCTTCCCTCGGCGCCCGCTGCCGCTTCGGCCGAGGAAGCGCCGTCCCATGCCGGAGGTGCGCGGCAAGGCTGCCGGGGGGAGCGCTTCTTTCCCCCGCCGCCTCGCCGCGCACCTCCAGCATGAGACTGGGCTTCGGAGCGGCGGTTGGCGGAGCGGCGGTTGGCCGTTGTCCCTCCGTCCAATCCCCGTGTCTCTGGGGTACATGCGCAGTACCCCAGGGACACACGGGACAACTGGACGCAGGGACAACTTGGACATTATTATATAGGATATACAGTAATAAATTTAAAAGAGATGTTAAAAACAGGGTTTCAAAAATCTAAATACAATCAGTTTCGAAAACAAGTATGTATCATAAATGCTCTCACCTATAAAAAAAGTGGATCATTCATTTATTCTGGGAGGAGGAGGAGGAGGAGGAAGAAGAAGAAGAAGAAGAAGAAGAAGAAGAAGAAGAAGAAGAAGAAGAAGAAGAAGAAGAAGAGGAGTTTGAACTTGATATCCCACTTTATCACTACCCGAAGGAGTTTCAAAGCGGCTAACAATCTCTTTTCCCCTCCTCCCCCACAACAGACACCCTGTGAGGTGGGTGGGGCTGGGAGACTTCAGAGTAGCTGCATGTGGAGGAGCGGAGACGCGAACCCGGTTCCCCAGATTTCAAATCTACCGCTCTTAACCACTACACCACGCTGAACAATGGCATTTCCAGTCTCACGTAAATTTAGAATAACAACCAATGTCTTGCTATTTCCCTTCCTCCATAAATCATAAACGACAGTGCTGATCCATCTCCTGTTTGAAACCACTCTTGTAAAAATGGTATATGTACTGACTGCTTCTAAACAGGAAAATGTTCCCAAACCTATGCTCATTGTGATTAATTTTCCTGCTTGTGTGTTTGAGACAAAGAGAGGTGTACAATAAGTTTGGATAAATCAGCATCCGAGGCACAAATTCTTATTATACAGTTGTTCGAACCTGCCCTGGGACCTTTTGGGGAAAGGCATGTAAGAAAAACATATATAAATGAATATAAAAATGCAATAAAATCAATTTCCTTCAAATCAAGAGAATTCTTTTTTTCTTTTTATATACGTCCACTGAGATCCAAGTGTACTCTGCCCTAAACTATTGTTCATCCAAATGTATGCTTTATTTTGGTCACTTATATGACCAAATATTCTGATTTATATTCTGTATCCAGGGCAGCTGTCTACCAGCTCCATCTTTTATGCTGGCTGAGCCCCTATCTGCCTGCACACAGGAATGAGGAATGGGGAGAATTGAGGAGGTCCTCACCCCAGTTCCCACCACCCTCACTTAAAATGGTGGAGGCAGTTGGATAATGGCCTGGGAATAGGACCTACCAACAGGGCAGTTGATTGGTTAGATCAGAAACCAGGAAAAAAACTAGAATCCAACAATTTTTTTCCACTACCAGTGAGACTCATTGCCAGCATTGTCAGCAGTTAAGTGGCCATATTTTGAAGAGTCAGACAGTCTCCACAGGCAGACCCAAATATGAAATAGTCCAATAGTTTAATCTGGAGGTCACCAAAAGTTGTGTTACTCGAATCCATATTTAAACTCCAAGAACATTATTTCTCATCCCAGATTTTAGGTTCAGCAGAAGAGGGGTTGTGAGGGACAGGGGATACTGGGGGCCGCCCGGTCTTCTGGGTGGACAAGAAAGACACGCAACAGCGCCGCCTGGTGGTGGACTTTAGGCGCCTGAACAGTATGACGGAACCGGTGGCTTTCCCAATGCCCAGAGTGGACGATCTGCTGACAGCAGCGCGCAGGGGCAAGATCTTCACCAAGCTCGATCTGTGGGGAGCGTACAACTTGATCAGGATCCGGGAAGGCGATGAGTGGAAGACCACAATGTTCACGCCTCTGGGCTCTTTTGAATATCGGGTGATGCCCTTCGGTTTGCAAGGGGGCTCAGCATGCTTCCAGGCCTTCATGCACCACGTCCTAGGCTCCCTCCTCTTCAAGAACTGTTTGGTCTTTCTAGATGACATCCTTATCTACTCCAATGACCCAGTGCAACACGTGAAGGATGTCAGGGAGGTCTTGCAACGCCTAAAGGAGCACCACCTGTATGTGAAGCTGGAGAAGTGCGGGTTTCACACCAAGGAGGTGGACTTCCTGGGCTACAAGCTGTCCGACAAGGGGCTAGCAATGGACAAGGACAAGGTGCAGGCCATCCTGGACTGGCACAGCCCCAGGACTCACAAGGATGCCCAACGACTACTAGGCTTCGCCAACTTCTACAGGAAGTTCATCAAGAATTTCTCTCGTGTCACAGCTCCCATCACGGACTGCCTGAGAGGCAAGCAGAAGTTCAGGTGGACACCGGAGGCGCAAGCAGCGTTCGAGGGCCTCAAGAGAGTGTTCGCCTCAGACCAGAACTTGTTCCACGTGGTGCATAGAGACCGACGTGTCGGACCGAGATGTGGGCGCGGTCCTTCTACAGCTGGATGCCAACAGAGAGTGGAGACCCTGCGCCTTTTTCTCCAGGAAGCTGACCCAGCCTGAGCGCAACTACACGGTTTTCGACAAGGAACTTTTGGCAATACACTCTGTGTTTAAACACTGGAGACACTTCCTGGTGGGCGCTAAGCACCCTATCCAGGTGTGCACGGACCATAAGAACCTGGAATTCTGGAGAACGGCCAGGGTGCTCAACCAGCGGCAGATACGGTGGGCAGAGTTCTTCTCGCACTTCAACTTCTCCATCCACTACATACCGGGGGAGCAGAACATCAAGGCGGATGCCCTCTCCCGCAAGCCAGAGTACATGGAGGAGGAGTTACCACCGGCACCCAGGCACATTTTTCCCCCATCAGCTTGGACATGTGGGGCAGCAGTAGTGAGTGAGGCAGAACTCACAGCCCTAATGGCAGGAGATGAGTTCGCCACCCGCATCTTCAGAGAGCTACAAGGGGGGAGGGGGCAAGCCAAGGACTTTGAGGAGCGCAGGGGGATACTCTTTTACAAGGGAGCCCTCTACCTGCCTACCGCCCAGCTAGGAGGTAAGGTCCTCAAGCAGATGCATGACAACCCGACAGCCGGCCACTTTGGTAGGGACAAGACCGCACACTTAGTCATGAGACACTTTTGGTGGCCGGGGGTGAGGGAGGACATTCAGGATTACGTGAGAGGCTGCGACACCTGCCAGAGGGCCAAGGTAGTCAGGGCAGCACCAGCAGGGTTACTGGAACCCCTACCCACCCACCACAAGCCGTGGGAGGTACTCTCCATGGACTTCATCACTGACCTGCCTTCTTCCAGGGGCAAGACCGCAGTGCTGCTGGTGGTAGACCTCTTCACCAAAATGTGCCACTTCATACCTTGTGCAAGGGCGGTCTCGGTGGAAGAGACTGCCAAATTGTTCGTGGACCACGTGTTTCGGCTGCACGGATTGCCCTCGAGGGTTATATCAGATAGGGGGCGCCAATTTGTTTCCAGGTTCTGGCGCAGACTCATGAACCTCCTGCAGGTGGAGGTCAGCCTATCCACGGCAAGACACCCGCAGACCAACGGACAGGCGGAGAGGGCCAACGCCATTCTTCAGCAGTACCTGGGATGTTATGTCAGCCAGCGACAAACGGACTGGGTAGATCGCCTGCCACTGGCGGAGTTCGACTACAACAATGCAGTGCAAGTCTCCACAGGGGTGTCACCTTTCAAAGCTAACTATGGGCGGGATCTCAGATCGTTCCCGGGGAGGGAATGGGAGGAGGAGGAGGAGGGTCCTGCAGCTGAGGATTGGGCGGACGATCTGGAGACGGTGCACCAACAACTCAGAGAACACTTGGAAAGGGCCAAGGCGGCGTACAAGGAGGGGGCGGATCGCCATCGGAGACCAGGGGAGGTCATCAGGGTGGGGGACAGGGTGTGGCTGTCCTCAGAGGGGCTTCCAACCAGGGGGAGGTGCAAGAAGTTAGCACCCAGACGGCTGGGACCCTTTCAGGTCACGCAGCAGGTCAATCCGGTGGCTTTCAGGCTGGAGTTGCCGGAATCCATGAGGGTTCACCCAGTGTTCCACAGGCCATTGCTGTCGCCCTATAAGGAAAGCACCAGGTTCACCGACAGCAACCAGCCCACAGAGGGAGGGGAGGAACGGGGAGGCACCCAGCAACTCAACATGGCCACTGAGATTCTGCATTCCAGGAGAGGTGTGAGAGGGCTGGAGTATCTCATGGCATTGGAAGACACCCCGCCATCCTACAATGAGTGGGTACCGGCCACGGAAATACAGGAGGAATTTTTAGTGGAAGAATTCCATGCCCTTTTCCCACACAGGCCCAAGCCCTGGCACATGGAAAGCGATGGAGAGGGGGAGGGGCCTGAGGAAGGGGTCACAGAGAGCAGCTCTCCATGGAGGTGGGAAGCGGAGTTTGAGGATCCTGAGGAAGAGGTGTGGGTTTCTCCGAGGTCGAGCATGTCAGAGTCAGGGGAGGACTGGCAGCAAATTTTTACTCCCACCAGCTCTGACGCCACGGACTTTTTGGGCATTCTGTCTTCTCAGGGGGAAGGAGAACGCTCGCCGGATTGGGGGGAGATTTTCACACCCACGGGCTCCGACAACACGGATTTTTTAGGTTTTCAGTCGTCCCCGGCACGGGGGGAAGGGGGGCCTGGGAGGGGGGTGGATGTGAGGGACAGGGGATACTGGGAGGTCCCTCCCATCTTAAGTACCAGCTCATCGCCAAGCGCTGGGGAAAGCAGGGAGAGCTCCGCCTCAAGCGGAGAATCAGGAAGTGGTGTCCGAGGCTCAGGCAAGGTAGCGGAGCCCATGCCCTAGGTGGGACAGGAAGGGGGGAGCAAGGGGGGAAGGCCGATCCCGCCGACCCCGGAATTGCACAAGAAACATTGTGGGAAGAGGTTGGGTCTTCCCAAGCTTCTTTGCTGGAGGAAAACACGCCAACCTCCATTCGGAGGTACTGACACCTGACTGACAACATGTATATAGATCGCTCTGAGCACTGTAAATAATCAGCACTTAATAAAAGCCTAAAAGGACTATGCTGTGAGGAGTCGTTACTCTAGAGTAGCCGCATCAGCATCTCTGACAGGGGTTGTTGGCATCCATATGTCTCGAGAGACCGTGGAGTGCACCTCTGGGGGTGAAGTCAAACCTCTGGAGAATCACAGCACCTGCTGTGGCTGCAGAGACCCATAATTCATAACAGCCACTTCCTGTGTTTTTGCTGACCTCCCTGGGGCACAAGCCTGGGTGAAGTGTATGGAAGTTCTGGGCTGCTCAGACAACAAGATCCCCCCCTTGGCCTCACTATTGTGCTTCAAAAAAAAAGCAGAGCAATATATTTGGCACCAGCTTGGCTGCAGGAGTTGCTGCAAGGAGGCGTACAAGGCAGAATCCAACCGTCCTAGGGACTCCACTCTGGATTTGTGTAAGACAGGCATGACCAAAGTTGGCCCTCCAGATGTTTTGGGACTACAACTCCCATCATCCCTAGCTAACGGGACCAGTGGTCAGGGATGATGGGAATTGTAGTCCCAAAACATCTGGAGGGCCAAGTATGGCCATGCATGGTGTAGGGTTTACACCAGGCACCCCCAAACTTCGGCCCTCCAGATGTTTTGGACTACAATTCCCATCATCCCTGACCACTGGTCCTGTTAGCTAGGGATGATGGGAGTTGTAGTCCCAAAACATCTGGAGGGCCGCAGTTTGGGGATGCCTGGTTTACACCTTAGCCTTTAGAAAGGGTGCTTTCTAAGGGAATCTTCAAAAAGAATCTGTCAATCAACTTGTGATAGTGAATTCCATATTTTAACTATGCATGTAAAGTATCCCTTCCTTTTGGCTATCTCAGATCTTCCAAAATTCAGCTTAATTGGGTGATCTGGGGCTCCTGGGTTCTGCAAGAGGGAAAGCAACTTCTATCTATCCACCTTCTCCACCCCTTGCGTGACGTGAGTCCATAAACCGTGCAGGCAAGCATACAATGCTAACACAGCGGAACCACCAGAGATGAAGCAATCATCAACAAATGTTTCAAGGAGATACCTGCTCCTTTCTTCTGCTCTCATAGCGGCCCTAGAACCACACAACTATGGTGGAGAGAATGAGTTGCATATGGCTACAGAAAATCGACATGAACAGAAGAGTTGGTGAAGGAGAAGAAGTGGATTCAGTTGAGTTCCTTTCCCCCTTGCAAGGATAATTCCCCTGCATTGTGATTCCCCTGCCCCAAGGCTCGGCTCTGTAATGGCCCATCATCCCCGCCTATGGTGGGGATGTGACTAGAGTCCCTGAGCCCCAGGATTCCTTTAACGGAATACTTCTATGAGGAGCAAAATAGGGGGGTAGGCAATTTAAACCCAGGCCCCTCCTATAACCAATTTATTAACCAAAGCCTAACGGCCAACCTAACAAGTTGTGACAATTTGCTAAGCAGTAGGCAAAAACCAAATGGCAACAGCCAATCAGCCAAATGGACAAAATTCCTACCGGGCCCCTGAATACAGGCGGCCCCTGGAAAGGCAAAGCAATGTCAGGCTAAGGCCTATAGAAAGCGGCGGGCGGGAGATTCAAAGGCTATTCGAGAGTGGGCTAGAAACGAAAGTAACTGGGCTTAAGTAAGGTCAGCTTGTCAATCAAATACAGCTACACGCCCCCATGACTCAGCCGAAACTACAGTCCGCCCCCACCCAGATTTCTTTAAGCTCTTCTGCAATCCCCATTACCATCTATGGAGGGTAATGGGCTTTATGTGCTTAACGTTGTACACCACCCTGGGATCCTTGGATTAAGGGTGGTATATAAATCAAATAAGTAATAAATAAGAGGAATTTAATTGAATTTAATTGTTCAGCCACACCATACACCCACAATTTTTCTTTCTTTCTTTTAACTGATTCCAATCCTTATAATATCAGGGACATTTCAATCCTATGCCTTCTTGAATTGTTCCTCAACACACTTCATATGTTTCATGCCCACTATCTCCTGCCAACATCACAGGTCATGACATACAAATAAGCAACCATAACTTCACACATTTACTTTAATTAACTCTCCTTAATTTGGTTCCGTTTAACCTTAGTCATACGCAGTAACAATTGTTTGAAAAGGGTTTATGTAAACCCTCCATCTTGTACCCTCCAGATGTTTGAGAGGGCCTACAGTGAGAAGGCCTTGTCATCACAAGAAGAAGAAGAGGAGGGTGGATAAAAGTCACAGTGGATAACAATTTCAAGGCTGCACGTTTCTTTCAGAACGAATCTTTCAGAAATAGAACATTGGGCATCACATAAAAGGAAGGGATGCCAAGGATAACAACTGTATTGGGAACCAGTGTACACAGCAAGCTACTTAAGAAAGTACTTTAAGTCCTCCAAGAAGAATAAACATTGATCCTGGTGTGCTTCGCTCCGAACATTGACTTACTTTGATGCTCACTGAAGAGGTGTTTAGTCATTTAGTTGTGCATCTTGTTCCCTTCTATTTTATGAGTGATACAAGGCCAGAGATGCTGTCAAAGTAGAAGTTTATTCGTATCATTATAAATAGTTCATTCAGAGATGGACACCAAATAACAGCGTGGTTAAAACAGAAGAGCAGCAAAAGGAAAATCTTAAGGAAGGCAATCTCCCCCAAAGCAAGTATGCAACTCCTTGGCACTGGTATTATAGCAAGATCTGACAAGATGAGGCTGCTTAGGATCAAGCGGATCTTTACCCCCACCAGATGGGTGGGGTAATGATAATAATAATAATAATAATAATAATAATAATAATAATAATAGCAGCAGCAGCAGCTCCCTGGCTCAGCCAGGGATATGCTGGCATATACCTCCCCCCCCCCATCATAAGTAAGCTAGGACCTAGCTAGCTGAGCCCAGTGGATTTTGAAGGCTTGTTTTCCTTATGTCAGACTTAGACTAGTACAGGCAGCAACAGTCTTGTCCTGAATGGGGTTTGGATCTGGTGTTCTTTCCACCAGCTTAATTTATGCTGGCTTACTTCACACCAGCTTCTTATATACAGAATTGTTTTGTTTTGAATGGATTCTGTATATTTGACTTTCTTACATAATGTTTTATTCTGAATTGTTTTATTTGATGTTGTAATGTAGGTTGTAATCTGCTTTTTTTTACCCCCCCCTCTCGTTAAAATATAAAGCAGCAGCATAGAAATGAAATTTTTATTAATAAGAAAAAATAACAACAACAGCTGTGGACAGTTATTTCATTATAAGTTTCTGAATTATTTCTGCATCCGTTTCTCATCTTGGGAAAGGAAGCTTAGATGTGGAAGGTCATTTAAACCAATTGTGCCTGTAAGCTTCTTTCAATGTTTCTAAAAATGGAATGTGATTTATTAAGAGACTAGCTGTGGTCCCGTCACCTCCTGGCAAATAAAAGGGGAAGAAATGAGGCAGTGAGAGATTTCACTTTCTTGGGCTCCATGATCACTGCAGATGGTGACAGCAGTTATGAAATTAAAAGACGCCTGCTTCTTGGGAGAAAAGCAATGACAAACCTAGACAGGATCTTAAAAAGCAGACAAATCTAGTCTGACCACTGTTGTCCATGCACTGGTAATCCTGAGTCTGCATTACTGCAATGAGCTCAGTATGGAGCTGCCCTTGGGCCTAATTCAGAAGCTCCAACTCACGTAGAATGTGAGCATCTGCCCAAGAACATGTGATAACCCTGTTAAAACATTTGCGCTGGCTGCCATTCTGAACCAGGCTCAAGGTCCTTGTTTTAATCTACAAAGTCCTGAATGATGTTGGTCCAGAGTACTTCAAGGACTGCCTGAAAGCTTACAAAATGGTTCGATCACTGCGACTGTCAGCAGCAGGGTCAGGAGTCATTCCCCAAGTTGGTGAGGGGCATTTGGCAGCAATAGGAAAGCAAGCCCTTTGCATCATCAACCCGGTACTGTGCAAAACTCTGCCAACAGATATTCAGCAGGCGCCTTCTGTTTTGACTGAAAACATTTGGTTTTGGGTGTTTTTTTTAAAAAAGATTTTGATTAAAGTACGATAATTTTTACATACATTATATTCTCTCCTTCCAATTTTTAATTTCCTGTACCATTTAATCTTTCCTTTCCCTTCGCACTCCCTCCCCCACCCATAATCCATTGGAAGGGTTCAAACAGTTGTCCTCAGCCACAGGCACTATGTCTTTAATTTCCACTGAATGTCTCCTGATCCAGTAGTTGTTATCCATTGAAGATAGGGGTTCCATCTGGTCCTTATAATAGTAGACTTGGCCCTCCATGGAAAACATTTTGTATTCTGTCAGATTTATGCAGAAAATTTAGAATTCGTCTTCCCAACACAGTAGGCTCATTTCTGATTTAAGCATTTTCTCATGGTTTTATTGTTTGGTGTTACCTATAATTGTTGTAAATGGCTCTGATGTTCTTTGAAAATATATGAACAGTGGGCGTACATATGTTCATAAATATACAAACAAACTTTCTTTTGCGGAGTCAGAACAAACACTTTCCTGCTATGCCTAAGCCATCACAACCTAGGTGAGGCATTTGATGCCATAAAATCTTAAGTGGAGCAGACAAAGGTGTGTGTGTGTGTGTGTGTGTGTGTGTGTGTGTGTGTGTACACTCCGGAAAACACCTCCCCTCCTATAAAAGCATCACATTTAAAACACTTAGAAAAAACAAACATTAAAATCATGATTGTGATGAGCAGACTGAAAATGACTATGCCTTTGTAATATATCCGATTTCTCAGGTGATTTACTCCACTCACAGCCTCACCAATTTGCCTTCAGGGAAATCACTGCCGTGGTAGCAAACTGTGGAACTATTAAACGCATCACCAAGGGAAGCCATTTTGTGATTGTTTATGCCACCTGCAGCAACAGTAAACACTCAGGCATCCTACAGTGGTCATTTTGCGACTATTTCTGTATTTAACAAATCCGTTAAGGACACAAAGATCAACATCCTGTCTTAAGTTCATTCCGGCCTACATCTTGGAGACAATTACAGATCATAGCTATGTGCCTTATCACCGACACTAATTCTGAATCTTTGATCCATGCTTCCCCCTCCCCCTGGTATGTCTTCTGTTCTTGGTCAAGCATAAGCTTCCATTTGGGAAAGCTGCACCACCTCGGGTGGGTGGATGGGGGACATCATTCTGTTCCAAATATACAGTACATAGAAAGCTGGTTGTGGGTGTGAGGGTAGAATTTGAACTGAACCCAATTAATGAGAGCTGATAATTTAAATAAAGTTGAAAGAAGGTGGTTCCTACGATCTGCTACATTGGTGGGAGATAGAGGCTATCAAATGAGTGAGTTGTGTCAAGGAACAACAAGGCAAGGAACAACCCACAGGACTGGAATGTTCCTGAAATTATTAAAGTTGAATTCAGTTAAAAGAGAAATGGTGGGTGGACAATGGAACAGTACAGTTAAGAGGATGGAGAAGCATATAAAAAGGAAACTCCACAGAGGGTTCCAAGCTCCTCTTCGTGAAGGTGAAGACACCTATTATGACCACCTGAAACGTATTTGTCTTCCATTTGGGGATTGTAAGTATGATCTCTCAGGTTGTATTAGTTGCAAGGGAAGAATCATTTCCCTTGCAGGGGGAAAGGACTTCTACACAAGTTTCTTCTTTTTCTCTTTCTTGCTAGAGCCTTTTAGAGAGGAGGAGGAAGGCATGGGTATCATACCGAATCCTTTGTTCCTGGTTGTCCCAGTGCTTTGAGTGAGCAGAATTCAACTTCAGTGGTCTTGCAGTGTTAATATTATGTGCACTCTATGTGCCCTCATAAGATGCAATGGGTCAGAAATGGATAGCCAATAATAATACTTACTAATAAATAAATTGTGGTGCCCAGAACTGGACGTTGTATTCCAGGTTTGGTCTGACCAAGGTATAATAGAGTACTACTATTACTTCCCCTGATCTGGACACTATATTTCTGTAGATGAAGCCAAGAATGGCAGTAGCATTTTTTGCTGCTGCATCACACGGTTGACCCATGTTAAGCTTATGGTCTGCTAATAAGCCAGGTGTCCTCCATCTTTTATTTGAGCAGCTGGTGCTTCCTGCCTAATTCAGAACCTTACATTTGCCCCTATAGAAAGTTAAGTTGTTAGCGTGGGCCCAGTTCTCTGATCTGTTACAGTCATATCAAATCCCAGTTTTGCCTTTTGCGGCATTAGGTACCCCTCTTGGTTTGGTGTCGTCAACAAATTTGATTATCATCCCCTAAATTCCTTCATCCAAATCACAACAATGCACAACAATGGGCCCAGGACAGAACCCTGTGGCTCCCCACTTGTCACTTTTTTCCAGGATAATAATAAAATTTCCCCAGCCACTCCGGGCGGCTTCCAACAAATTATAAAAATACAATAGTCTATTAAACATTAAAAGCTTCCCTAAACAGGGCTGCCTTCAGATGTCTTCTAAAAGTCTGGCAGTTGTTTTTCTCTTTGACATCTGGTGGGAGGGTGTTTCACAGGGCGGGTGCTACTACCGAAAAGGCCCTCTGCCTGGTTACCTGTAACTTGGCTTCCCGCAGCGAAGGAACCACCAGAAGGCCCTCGGCACTGGACCTCAGTGTCCGGGCAGAACGATGGATGATGAGGAACCATTAATGAGCACTCTTTGGGTTTGATCAGCTAGCTACAAATCTACCTAACAGTCATCTCATCTAGCCCACATCTACCAGCTTCTCTACAAGAACACAGGGGACTTTGTTAACATTCTGGGTCATTGAGCCTCAGGAACTGTATGCAGTAATCCTTTGGCTTCCACAGTAGTGTTGGACTCTTGTCTGGCACCAACTTTGATGGTGTTTTGATCATCAGGCAAGGTCCTTTTTATTGTCACTAATATATATAAAATATCTGTTGGAACTGCTATAGCTTTTTTTTTATCCTGCTCTTTACTCACAGTTGCATTTTTACCAATGTGATTCATATCAAGTGTCCTTGAAGAGTGCATACTGAAATCATTGCCTCATAAGGAATTGTCACAGCCAGCCAATCAAGATCTCAGTCTACAAAGTTGAGAGAGAGAGAGAGAGAGAGAGAGAGAGAGAGAGAGAGAGAGAGAGAGAGAGATAAGCCCGGAGGGAAGACAATGAGTGTTCTACTTAGATTCAGTATTTGCACTACTCTCATGCTCTTGGCTAGGCCAGAGCCAGGACCTCTTTTTGAGAAAGATCCAAGGGGCAAACCAACAATCTTCAACCTGGCGGTTTGGCTCAGTAATAGAGCCAATTATCTGTTTGAAATGATGTGTAAAGAAGAAAACACATGTGATATGGAATTTCATGATGAGAATTTTGAATTCATCATTCCGGAGGCCTGTGAGGTAGAAGAATGCTTCAGAACTCTTTTTGAACAGGAAACATGCTTGAGAAAACTTGTAAGTGGACTTTTGGGGTTTAAATTATACTTGCAATATGTACAAGAAACTTTCCATCCCAATGAGCCACATCTAACTAATTATTTTTGGAGCTCAACAGATCACCTGGCATGGGTCCTCAAGTCAAAGATGAATGACTCTTCAACTGTCACCACTTTGGATGAAGAGGCTGAGCAATTGCTTACTGATACCCTAGGGAAAGACACATCTGCTTGGAAGTCACGAACTACTAGGCACCATATACTTAGAAGGTATAGACTATATATGATTATGACGTCAAGGGCAATTCTTGGCCTAAATGCAAAAGCGAGTTTAGATACGGAATGACCCAGAGTTTTTAGACACAGTTAATCATGTGCATGCCATCAACTGCCACTTACGAGAAAATGACCATGTGGATAAAAAAAAAATGGCTCAGAGTTTAGCAAGATAAATGATTAAGAATCTACACCGAAACCCACAGGTGGGGAACTGGATCAGGCCTGCTCCCCAGATCCTAATCTGCCCCCACCTGGTGGGCCAACCTTGACAAGAAGGCACAATGCACACCTGTCCATCACCGGATGTCATAATGATGTCACGTGATGGACACTTGTCAAAAATCAAAGGAGATCACCATTCGAGCAGACTCTGAATATGTATTTTCAGGTCCAATCTGCTGATTGGGTCTGAGAGTAGAACTTCAGTGAGGCTCACTTTAATCAACAATCAGATGGCTAGAGGTAGACCTCCTGAAGTGGAGGCAAAACACTCTCAAAAGTGAAGAGTTTATGGTGTAAAACACAACAACTTCTAAAATTGGAACATTTCCCCTTCTGCAGAGAAAACAGTATGAATTTACAGCACTTTCCCGTATGCTTTGAATCCAAACCACTGCCTTCAGCAAGAAAAAAACAACAACAAATAAATATGCTCCTTTAAACACTGGTGCAGTTTTTCTTTGTAGATAAAACATGCACAGCTCCCGGTGCAGAGCATCGCAAGCACTGGGCAATGAGCTGACTGGTTGCTTTCAAAGGTCTTCATTGAACACTTCTGGGATTCCCACAACATCTGAAATGCTGTAGGCTGGCCATCCCTGTCTTAGCAGCACGTATTCTTCTTCTTCAACATCTGTTCTATGATGATTTATCAAATATTTTTGAAATTAGAGCAGATTTTCAATGTCCAACCTTCTGGAATCGTCTCACTTGCCTTCCCAGTGCAAAGGTTAGCTCCCCCCCCCAAAAAAAAAGTTAAAGGATGGAGAGGCACTTTCACTTTTTCTTTCACTATACTTGCCCAGCCATCTATGTCCCTCACTTTTATCCCCTGCACATTTTTTGACCTTATAGGAGCAGAATTTTGATGATCCTTGACTGTGTCTGTTAGCTTCAGGAAACTTGAAAGATAGAAATATTACTGTAACCAAGCTCTACACTACAACTCCATAGTCATTCATTTGTTTGTTAATATAACAGGTTTTACGTACCATTCAGTTATCAGAACCTCTAAGCAGCTTATATAAAATATACAGTAATAAATTTAAAAGGGATGTGATGTTAAAAACAGGGTTTCAAAAATCTAAATACAATCAGCTTCGAAAACAAGTATGTATCATAAATGCTCTCACCTATGAAAAGAAGAAGTGGATCAATCATTTATTCTGGGAGGAGGAGGAGGAGGAGGAGGAGGAGGAGGAGGAGGAGGAAGAAGAAGAAGAAGAAGAAGAAGAAGAAGAAGAAGAAGAAGAAGAAGAAGAAGAAGAAGAAGAAGAGGAGGAGGAGGAGGAGGAGGAGGAGGAGGAGTTTGGGCTTGATATCCCACTTTATCACTACCCAAAGGAGTCTCAAAGCGGCTAACAATCTCCTTTCCCCTCCTCCCCCACAACAGATACCCTGTGAGGTGGGTGGGGCTGAGAGACTTCAGAGTAGCTGCATGTGGAGGAGCGGAGACGCGAACCCGGTTCCCCAGATTACAAATCTACCGCTCTTAACCACTACACCACGCTGAACAATGGCATTCCCAATCTCACATAAATTTAGAATAACAAACAATGTCTTGCTATTTCCCTTCCTCCATAATTCATAAACGATAGTGCTGATCCATCTCCTGTTTGAAACCACTCTTGTAAAAATGGTATATGTACTGACTGCTTCTAAACAGGAAAATGTTCCCATACCTATGCTCATTGTGATTAATTTTCCTGCTTGTGTGTTTGAGACAAAGAGAGGTGTACAATAAGTTTGGATAAATCAGCATCCGAGGCACAAATTCTTATTATACAATTGTTCTAACCTGCCCTGGGACCTTTTGGGGAAGGGCATGTAAGAAAAACATATATAAATGAATATAAAAATGCAATAAAATCAATGTCCTTCAAATCAAGAGAATTCTTTTTTTCTTTTTTAATACGTCCACTGAGATCCAAGTGTACTCTGCCCTAAACTATTGTTCATCCAAATGGATGCTTTATTTTGGTCACTTATATGACCAAATATTCTGATTTATATTCTGTACCCAGGGCAGCTGTCTACCAGCTCCATCTGGTATGCTGGCTGAGCCCCTACCTGCCTGCACACAGGAATGAGGAATGGGGAGAATTGAGGAGGTCCTCACCCCAGTTCCCACCACCCTCACTTAAAATGGTGGAGGCAGTTGGATAATGACCTGGGAATAGGACCTACCATCAGGGCAGTTGATTGGTTAGATCAGAAACCAGACCATATAGGGTTTTAAAGGTAAACCCAGAAAAAAACTAGAATCCAGCAATTTTTTTCCACTACCAGTGAGACTCATTGCCACCATCTGTCAGCAGCTAAGTGGCCATATTTTGAAGAGTCAGACAGTCTCCACAGGCAGACCCAAATATGAAATAGTCCAATAGTTTAATCTGGAGGTCACCAAAAGTTGTGTTACTCTATCTAATCCATATATAACCTCCAAGAACATTATTTCTCATCCCAGATTTTAGGTTCAGCAGAAGAGGGGTTCTTGGCATCCATATGTCTCGAGAGACCATGGAGTGCACCTCTGGGGGTGAAGTCAAACCTCTGGAGAATCACAGCACTTGCTGTGGCTGCAGAGACCAATAATTCATAACAGCTACTTCCTGTGTTTTTGTTGACCTCCCTGGGGCACAAGCCTGGGTGAAGTGTATGGAAGTTCTGGGCTGCCCAGACAACAAGATCCCCCCCTTGGCCTCACTATTGTGCTTCAAAAAAGCAAAGCAATATGTTTGGCACCAGCTTGGCTGCAGGAGGTGCTGCAAGGAGGCGTACAAGGCAGAATCCAACCATCCTAGGGACTCTACTCTAGATTTGTGTAGGGCAGGCATGGCCAAAGTTGGACCTCCAGATGTTTTGGGACTACAACTCCCATCATCCCTAGTTAACAGGACCGGTGGTCAGGGATGATGGGAATTGTAGTCCCAAAACATCTAGAGGCTAGAGGGAGAGGCGTGCCTGCAGGGGTCTGAAGTGGCTCTGAACAACTCTTGAAAATGGAGCATCCGTTGCTCTATAGGAGCTGACCTGCAGGTGCTGCCCACCCGGAGGGAAACATGGGGGTGGGGGGCAGCTGAGGGATCCTTGACCCACGGTGCCATAAGGTAAAATAGCATCAAACATGGAGGTGGTTAGGGCTTCCGATGTGCGAGGGAGCTGCTGCTGTTGCCATGGCGAGGCTGTGGCCATTGGTTCTGTTTGAAATGTTTACTACAGCGTGTATTACTTTTACATCCAGACATCTGTCCAATCTAAGTATACACAAACACTCTCGTATTCGTATGCAATGTTGTGTCAAAATTTCATGTCAATCGATCAAGCAGTTTCAGAGATTACTGGTCACTTACAAACGGACACTTACATTTTTATTTATATAGATTTTAACAAATGCCAAATGTACTACTTGCTCCAAGTAGTGCAAAGTACTTGATTTTTTGCAAGGTTGTTACTTAACATAATTGTCTATAAATACATACTTTGATTAGAATCTATCAAACCTTAAAGTTCCATGAGTGTCCATAGAATCATAGATGTTCAGGTGATGGTTCAAATCCCAGCACGTCAATTTATAAACAAGCCACACTGAAAAGAATGGGGCATAAACAGGGTCCCCAATGTTTTTGGCTGTGAGGCAGATTTCAAATTCTACACACACAAAAATATCACAGTGGTGAATAAGAATAAGAATAATTTTATTATTTATTTCCTGCCCATCTGGCTGGGTGGCTTTTAACACATTTAAAAACATAATAAACATTAAATATCAAGAACTTCCTGATATAGGGCTGCCTTCAAGTGTCTTCTAAAATTGGTATAATTATTTATCTTCTTGACATCTGATGGGAGGACGTTCCACAGGGAGGGCTATGCTGCAGAGAAGTCCCTCTGCCTGTTTCCCTGTAACATTACAAAGTGCTCATTTCAGAGAAGCACTCATTTCAGAGAAGGCTTAAAGGAAAGGAACTTTAAAACAAACAAACCTGAGCAGTCCCCTTCCCTGTCTGGAGAGAGCTACACTTAACGGTACCATAGTTGAAGCAAGGATTAAGTCAACTGTGTGCCTTCTGTTAAAACAGCTTTTTCACTCCATCTCCCACCATGAAGACCTTCTCCAGTCTCCCGGTTCTCTTTTCCCTGATACTGTTACTGGTTGATCCAGGTAAGCAATGTATGAAATGAAGAAATTATGGGGATATTTACAAGACTTTGGCTAATTAAGCAATCTATGGCCTTTTAAATTGGGTGGGTGAGTGGGTGTTGACCTTCAAATTAGGGAAGGCCATGGACTGAGCATGTGGGCAACATGCATTGGGACTTTGAGAGCATGGCTTCCATGCACGCCCCATCCTCATTTGTGGATTGGGCTTCATGAGTTCAGCCCAATATGTGGCATGCCTCCTCCAACATCTATCATCTTTTCTACACAGTTCACTTATAAATGCAAAGGAGTGTTATGCTGCTGGAGGAATATGTCAAATGTGTGTCAAATGTGTGTCTCCAAACTCTATTATGTTGGAGACAGTGGTAAATTTAAAAAGATCTCTTGCAAATTTTGACATGACGTAATACAGGCAGAGGTTCCACAAAGCAGGAAAATACTAAGTGATCTACATGAGAGACATTTAGCAAGCATTATATTCCAGATGACAAGAGACAGTAACCAGGACTTCCAGTACATAATGAGGTGTCGGGAGTGAATTTTCATAGATGTGGGTAGCACTTGACTTATCCTGCTCCTTAGACATTTAGAAACTTAAAGGTAAAGACTGTCAGTTTCAATTGTGTCTAGATGCAAATCATCACTACAGCTGGAATAACAAATTGGGTTATATATTCAAACAACAGTCTGGTTGCCAATCTGCTTCCAAGACAGCTTTGTATGGATTGTGTTGCAATAATCTAAGTAGGTTGTACCTAGGTCAAAAATTATCAACCTTCCTGGTCACTGCTTCTTCCTCACTTTGCAATCATGTGTGAAGTGTCCCTGGACCTATTTGACTATAATATGGCAGGTATTGGGAATCCTGTTCATGTCTGCTATTTTCATAAAAGTAGTTTAGAAAACAGTAGGAGACATTAAGGGAAATCTCTTTCATTTCCCCAGCCACCTAGGAAAACCATCTAGGAAAACCAAGGCAGTGATCCTTCTGAAATTTGTCATGATTTGTCACTTTCAGATAAGTCAAAGTTGCCATTCATTTAACCATTTAATTCAAACCTGCCATTTTTATTTTTATTTTAAGAGCTATGCACCATTCCCTTTTCAAGCCATTAAATAAATAAAGTCAAAGTTTCTAATTACAAATAAACCTAAACTGATTTCCCCCATGATTTGGCAGGGTTTATACTGTGGGAAGTAAGGATGGGGAAGAAATTGAATTCAGTTCGCATTTAATCGCAAAAAAACCCTGCCCAATTCACCCTTTCTGAAAGAATGCACACAGTCATCCTTTGAATTCCTTCTGCTTTTGCAATGCAGTTCTCCAGCCAAGCAAGATGTACAAAAATGGACATCAAAAGGGGAAGTGTGTGTGTGTGTGTGTGAGAGAGAGAGAGAGAGAGAGAGAGAGAGAGAGAAAGAAAGAAAGAAAGAAAGAAAGAAAGAAAGAAAGAAAGAAAGAAAGAAAGAAAGAAAGAAACTGCAAATATTGGTTGGGGGATGGCAACACTAGGAAGACGAATTTAAACTGACATTTTCTGGGATGTTAAAAAGAGCTTGCTTCTTAGACAATTTTTCAGGCATTTGGGGTTGTTGTTGTTGTTGTTTTGGTATTATTATTTTGGCCGAGCTCGCACCTGTTCAATGCACAGTCCTGTCCTCCCATCCATGGATTAGGTTTCATAAGAGCATGTAGCATATAATCTTCTGAAATAATCTACCATCTTCTTTTCTTTTCCACAGGGTTCTCTTATAGGATTTCGAGGAGGTGGGAGTGCCGTGCCGCTGGCGGAGTTTGTCAAGAAGTTTTCTGCCATTCGCCCCAACCCTATCGTGTTGGGAGCTGTAATTACCCTATTCTGGTCTGTTGCAAATTTTGACAGGAGATCATATGGACAGAGACTCCACAATTCAAGGGGGGGGGGGAATACTAAGATCTATTTTAACAATGTGTCGTGTATGTTTGTGCAAGATCGGTTCTGCCTAGATAACCACATGTATCCTTCTTGGGGTTTTCTTATGACAAAACATAAGTTTCATGAAATCAATTTTGGTGGTTTAGCTGGCTCCTGAAATAGGGGTATGGTTTCAGAAAAACCCAGATCTGTAAATTGATTAGAGGAGCTATTTTCAGATGGAGTATTTACAGATGAGACCACACAGACTCTTCTATTTGAGGCAAGAAACTTTGCTAGAAGCCTTTGAGCCAAGATGGGCAAACTGGAATGCTTGTTCTTAGAGGACAACATTGATATAGTAGGCACAATTGAAATGGACAGAATGAAGAGAACCAGTGGGACACGGTTATCTTTTGTTATAAACTCTATAGAAAGGATGTATTGGAGGTAGTGTTGCTCTGTACCACAAAGAGAGCATTGGGTCCAGCAAGCTATAAATCTCCTGGGCACCAAGAGAAATTTATTAATGGGGACATGCTATGATCCCCCGATTAAAATGCTCAGGCATTTCTTGAGTTGTGGAAATCAAGATTTGAAATCAAGGAACCATCCAAAAGAGGAGATGTTGCAGTAGTCAGTGACTTCAGCTGCCCTCACAAAGACTGGCTGCATGCATGTTTCAAGTGGTGAAATTTATAGATACTGTGCCCAGAACAGTTGGTCATGTACTGAACTGTCCTGGCGAGAACCATGAACATTAGCAGAGACTATGGGTTGAGCCCCATCTCTAGTTGAGATAGAAGATAAATTGGGCTCAATCAATGGTCATGTCACTATGAGAAATTTTAATTGGGGTCAACTGGTTCTATGGATAGGTCGTAACAGATGTTAACTGTTATGCTGATCTAATCCATCAAATTAACAGCAATATTGTAATTATTTGACTGAGAGTCTTTTCTTTCGCAACTGCAATGCAGGTGTGGTGAGTGGGTGGAAACACCCCCTTTTTAGTTGGGGAGCATAGTACACACCACTCCAATTCCTTTTGTCATTGGTGTAAACCTTGAAAATGGGGTCTGGAAATGACTGAGGGAAAGATGTTACATGATATTCTTTGTACATAGCTTTGATCTGCATATATATATATATATATATAATCATAGAATCGTAGAGTTGGAAGAGACCACAAGGGCCATCCAGTCCAACCCCCTGCCGAGCAGGAAAATATAATATATAATATATAAATATAACATATAATGGTAGGTGTAACAATACAGATGCACATATCATGGTTTCTCGTTTTTGTTATTATTGCTACAGCCAAAGCATTAAAACAAGCAATGTAAAATCATTCCAATGAACACATGGAGAATACTTGAAGGAACCATGCATCCTCATTACACACTCTGGAAATAATGTATCTATAAATGCCAAACATATAAGATTAATTACTACAACAGATTTGCAAGGTTAACAACAACAACTCTTTAAACCTTGAAGAGAGTCAGTGATGTGATTTCTACAGTAAATAAAGAAAATCTGAAACAGTCATGTAAAATTCAGGATAACATACTTATTCAAAAAGAAACGTTGACAGAAGATGGTCTAGGTTCTTACGGTGAGGAATTAATGAAAGAAATGAAGGGAGATTAGTTATTATATCTCTAGTAATGCTGCCTCTACCTACCTCATTTTTGATGTGAGATCACAGTCCAGAGGGACTGCCCAGTTGGAAGGTCCTTCAGATCATAATAAACATTAAAAAGATAATTATAACCGAGTGTACCTAAAATGAGATAAAACACATGTAACTGCTAAATGCCTGAAAACACTGCTGAAACAAAATTGTTTTCAGCAAGTTCCTTAAGTGCCTCCAAGGTGTAGGTTGTAAGGTACTTAAGAAGGAACTTTGTTCCTGATCTCATATAAGGATTATTGAAGAAAAGTGGGTTTATCTAGTTGTTCGTCATGTTCTGTGTTTTGGGTGTGAAGTACACAGTCAGGCAGGTTCTCCAGATCAATATAAACAGTTCGGTCAAAGAGGGTTGCCATGTAACAGTGAGGAAGAAGAAGAGCACAAGGGAGGAAGTTAAATTAAAAGGAACAGAGGCTTTCCATTTTTTTGGTATGTAACAACTGTATGTATAAATAAGTACAATATCTAAAGTATATCTATGTCTCTTTTAACAACAATTCACTGTAAACCAGAAAGATAGAGGGGGGGGGGAAATATCCAAACCAATAAGAAAGATTCACTCGTGGGTGCCACATGTGGATGAAGGCATAAACCAGTTCCTCTCTTCCACCTACAACAGATTTTTCAACAAATGTTCCACCATGAACATTTTCTTCAGTCTCTCAGTGTTCCTCTCCCTGATACTTCTGCTGGCTGATCCAGGTAAGATATGCATGTGTCAGGGTCTGGCAGGATGAAAAAGACTGCTGGGAACCTGCCTCTCAATAGCCCCCCCGGGAGGGTTCCAAAGATGACATCTTAGACCCCAGAGCCTGGTGGTGGGACACTGAGGAGGAGTCAGCAGAGGGGACAAGCTGGAAGATAATAGAAGCAGGAGACTTGAGCAGTCAAGGGGGGGGGTCAGGAGAAGGAGGGTCTTTCAGGAAGGATTAGAAGCTGAGAGTCACAGCATGCACACAGATTGCCTCAGGCCTGCTGACTCTCCTCCCACTCTGACCCACTGCTGGAAGCAATGAGGCAGATGAGTGCAGAGAAAGAGCTCACACACACCCCCCCTCAATGCAGCCTTCATCTGCTTGGTGGGATCCAGAGTGAGAAGCTAGAGGGAAAGGGCATGCCTAGAGCTTAGTTTCAGCAATGCCTTCATTGAGTTAAGATGAAACCAGGGACATTGCTGTATTGTTGTTATTCTCTAATAAAGCGCTAATTGCATTCCGTGCTTTCTCTCTGTGTGTGCCTGCCCTGTCGGTGACATGGCTCATTGAGAACTCATTGACAGCATGGAATGGTGGACTTATGGGGGTAGATGTTTCAGAGACATGTAAAAAAAAAATTGGACTGGTAAAGCAGGAAGATGACCAAATTCTTTTTGGAAATTCTTTTCAAGAAATGCTGGCCCAACCCTTTGGAACCCTGAACTTACCAGTTCACCCAAAGTCTTTCTTCATTTCTGCAAGGTACACACACAAAGAGAGAAAAACCAATATCTGGAGCATTCACCTCTACTTTCTTGGTGGAAGAAGGTGCTATTTAACACCACTGCTGATTGAGGACCACCAGGATCCTCAAATATATGAAATTCCCTCCCCTGCTCCCCGACATTCAATGTAGCTCTTCATCACTCAAAACAGAGGTCAGAGACTGACCAGGTGGGGCAATGTCCACCAGGACATTGGATGCATCACCTGAATGCATGTATGGGTCCTCATCCATGGGCCGGGCTTCATGTGTTCTGGCAAATGTGTAGCATGCTGTGACGGATTGGCCTGGTGGGCAAAAGAACTCCAGGGTGCAGAGAGTTAAACCCCAACCTCCTGGATAAATGACGCATTCCATTCCTGAGGGGCGGGACTGCCAGGAGTTTAAAAGGAATGGGAGTGAGTTAATTCAGGGAAGAGGGTTGTGGGAGCGAGGGAGAGTGTGGGTAGGCGTTGGAGATAAAGTGTTCTGAGGAGTTTAATTGAATTATAGTATCTAGCCATTGTTAATTGAAACTAAGAATATGATCTAAGAGCCTGTACACATGAAACCATTACGCGTTTAAAAGACCTCTAGTAATAAAGCTTTCTTAAATGTTAGTGGATGTGCTTAGTTATTCCAGCTGGGTATCTAAACTCACAGAAGTGGGGGGGGTGGTGGTTTCACCCCTGGATTCCTGTGTCAGTTTTAGTAATAGAGAGGGAGGACATTTCGTCTCATATTAAGAAGGATCCCCAAAAGTTTAGTGACAACGCCGGGACTGGGTTTGTCGCATATTAATTGGTGGCAAAGTCCTTGGGTTCGTCGCACATGCCTACTCAGGAATCATTTGTCATATTTGTTCCTTTCTACAGGATTCTCTACTATTATGAGTGCAAAGCGCTGTTATCAAGCCAAAGGAGACTGCAAACCGCGTGAATGTGATTGGCCCTATAGTTATTATGGAGGAATGTGTTATCAGTATACAATAGTCTGTTGTCTACCCACAAACTAGAAAAATACTAAGATCGATTTGAAGCATATGTGTTCCACGTCTTTGTGCAAGACCTGTTCTGTGTAGGTACTTGCTTGAATCAACTTCAGGGCTCTCAATAGCAGCAAATTGTGGGGCTGCTTTGCCAACCCCAAAATCTAGAGGTGCTCAAAACTCAGCTTGCAATGAAGGTAGCTGTACCTGATATTGCAATCTTTAGCATGAGGAAAAAATACCGAAATCAAAGAATCTTGATAAATCTCCATTGCTGCTATGAATAATCTGGAAGAATCTTCTTAACATTTGATGGTTAATGGACATTTGACATAAACATCTCATTATTGAAAGATTTGGTCATAAGGGTCAACATTCTGACAGCATCTGACAGCAGGCATTATGTAGCCACCAGAACTGGACTTCTTTTCAGACAGTAGTTGACTGTATCTGACATCTGGCTTATAGTTGTGGTCTATGCAGCAATCAAAATACAGTCATACCTCGGTTTAAGTACGCTTCAGGTTAAGTGCACTTCAGTTTAAGTACTCCGCGGACTGTCTGGGACGGATTAATCCACTTTCCATTACTTTCAATGGGAAAGTCCGCTTCAGGCTAAGTACACTTCAGGTTAAGTACAGACTTCCAGAACCAATTGTGTACTTAAACCGAGGTACCACTGTATAAAATTTTCTGTATTTCAAAGTAGTAGCAGAATTCAGTAAATGTTCCCTTAACTAAATTTGGGCAATAAAATATGTTGATTCTGAATTCTTCAGTCATATTGTTTAAATGTTGTGTTTTGTGACTGATTGGCAACATGAAACACTGGCTTTCACATATACTGTTGGAACCCTCAGGGATTTGGGGCATGCTATGAAGAAGAGGAGAAGTGGCAGGAACAGGAAAGGAACAGCCAGCTTCTCCACCACCATGGCTGTTCCTTTCCTTTCCCAAATCAGCTTTTCTTTTAACTAAATAAGGGTTTCAGGGCTGCATTACACACATTTCTATGGTATAGCTGGCTCATGAAATCAGAAAAGCCAGATCTCTATATTGCGTAGGTGCCAACTCCCAAATTGAAAAATCCGGGATCGGCATCGGCGCGGCACCGGAAGTCGCGCTGCGGCCATTTTGGAACTGGGCAGAGCAGCACTGGAAGTCACTTCTATGCATGCTCTGCCCATTTCCAAATTGCCGTAGTGCCAGAAATTGCTTCTGTGCATGTCCAGAGACTCCAGACATGCGCAGAAGGAGCCTGCCCAGGCCGGTAAGAATCCGGGGGGGTTATGGTTTGGCAGCTATGCTATATTGATCAGAGATAATATTCAGGCTGGAATATTCAGCTGACCCCCCCCCCCTTTATTTGAGACAAGGAACTCTGCAGGCCAATACTCATCCTCGCAGGCCAAAGTAAACCTTTCAGAGAAAAGCATACCTTCCGACATTTCTCTGATGAAAATAGGGACATCCTGTTCCATGATGGTGATGATGATACCCCACACATCTGGCTGGGTTGTCCCAGCCACTCTGGGCAGCTTCCAACATATATAAAAACATAATAAAACATTAAACATTTTTTAAAAAAACTTCCCTGTACAAGGCTGCCTTCAGGTGTCTTCTAAAGGTTGTATAGTTCCTTATCTTCTTGGCTCAGGGGTTGCATGACTTCATACCCTCCAACATTTTTTCAATGATAATAGGGATGTCCTAACAAAAAGCGGGACATTCCGGGATCAAATCAGAAAAAGGTAAATCCTGTACTGTTCCTGGAAAACAAGGACACTTGGAGGGTCAGGAAAAAGCCCTATTAAAATGGTGTCATTTCTGTTTCTGATAAACCCTCACCCCAACACAGAGACAATAGGATAAGTTTTGCCCAAATATTGTTGTGGGCAGATGTGGCAGAATGAAAAGCTTTAAATATTCGAATGGCAAGTTGAGAAACGCAGTGAAACCATGAACCTCAGGCCTCAGGCCTATGCAGCCTGTGATTCAGAATCATTGTGATGCCCATTAGGAACCCTGGCAGAAAACATGCATGTAGACTCTAAAAACCCAACACCCCCTCACAGCTATCACTGAGCAATTTACACCTGAGTATACACAGAGTCTTTTAACTAACTTTGTTGAACAAACCCAAACTTTCGCACATTTGTTTGTTCTTGACATTTGTCAGCGGTTTTGTCATTACATCTGCAACGTTCTGATCACTAGGCACATATATACATTCAATTACATTCCTCTGTATATTGCATCTGACATTTTGGTATTTAATAGATGACCTCATCACAACAACGGAGCAACCCAAGGGGAGCCTAATTAAAGTAATAGAGATTATGCAGGACTACGGGAAAGTTTCGGGATTTAAGTTAAATATAAATAAAACAAAATTATTAGTGAAAAATTAACATCGACAGAGCAAGAGGAATTAGAGAAAGTAAAAAATTTAAAAATATATTCAAAAATAAAGTATTTAGGAATCTGGCTTACACCAAAAAATATAAATTTGTATGAGGATAACTATATGAAACTCTGGGGAGAAATAAAACGGGATATGGAAATGTGGAACAGGCTGCATCTATCATTTCTAGGTAGAATATCAACAGTAAAACTAAACATCCTACCCAATCTCCTCTTTTTGTTTCAAACCATACTAATTATAAGAAAATTGGATTCGATAGAAAATTGGCAAAAGGAAATCTCAAAATTTATATGGTCAGGGAAACAACCTCGAATAAAACATAAAGTGCTGATTGATACTAAAGAAAGAGGAGGGTTTGGACTTCCGGACCTAAAGACATATTACGAAGCTGCATGCTTGTCCTGGTTAAAGGAATGGTTTCTCTTAAATAACACAGAACTATTGGATTTAGAAGGGCTTGACACTTGATGTGGGTGGCATGTGTATTTAAACTGTGGGAAGACCAAGGCCCATAAAGGTTTTACCAACCATATAGTACGCTACTCCCTATTTAAGGTATGGGGAAAATACAAGTGGTTTTTAGAACCTAAGACGCCAAGATGGTTATCCCCTTTAGAAGCAATCACGGTTAAAAAAAAAGAATATGAAAGGGAGCTGGGCGACTTATAATAACTTATTAACAGAAGTTGACGGCCAAATAAGAATTAAAAAATATGAAGAGGTGAGAAATTATTTTTCAACCTGGTTGGAATATTATCAAATTTACAACATATTCAAAGAAGATAAAAAAATAGGATTTGAAAAACAACCATCAAAATTGGAAACGGAATTAATAAATAATAAAACAAAAATAATGTCAAAAATGTACAGGCTCCTCCTAGAATTTGAGGTGAAGGAGGAAACAGTTAAAATAAATATGATAAGATGGGCCAAGACATCAGACGCCCCATAATGATGGCCGATTGGGAACACCTGTAGAAAATAAGTATGAACTTCACTGCGAGCTATAACATCAGAGAGAATATGCTAAAAATACAACATCGATGGTACCTAACCCCCTCCAGACTTGCAAAGATATACAAAAATTTAGCAAATACGTGCTGGACGTGCAGGGGGGATAATGGTGATTTATACCACATGTGGTGGACTTGTGGGAAGATCAAAATATTTTGGGGTCTAATCTAATCTATGATGAAATCAAAAAGATTTTAGGAATAACATTCCCCCCCAAAATCCCAGAGGCGTTCTTATTAAGTATCATTGGGAAAAAAATACCTAATTCAAAAAAAGAAATATTCCTATACACAACAGCTGTGGCAAGGTTATTGATTGCTAAAGGATGGAAGGAAACGGAGGTCCCTACAGTAACGGAGTGGCAAGGTAAATTGCAAGAATTGGCAGAAATGGCTTATTTAACAAATAACTTGAGGGGCAAATCAAAACAAAAATTTGCAGAAAATTGGGAAAGGTATAAAATATATGTTCAAAAGTATAGAAAAGGTGCACTGCCTGTGTTAGTATTCGATTGAATTTGAAGAATATTGGAAAAGGATAAGATTCAGATTCGAAGTTTGGTACATTAGGTGGTAAGAACATATTAGAAAATTGTTACAGAGATTTATACTGTGTTATGCATGTTCGTCTTTAAAACAAAAAATATACATCAGGAATTGACAGGAAGTCAGTTAGGTGAATCAAAAACAAGTATAGAGGACATTGAATAGGCTCTCCTTCTCCTCCTATTCTCACTGTGGAGGAAAAAGTAAAAGAAAAAACGGCACAGACATTTAGATACAGTAAAAATATATTGTTTATTGCATTCAAATTATTGTTTAGTACATTTGTTATTGTTGTTTTAAAACATTTGGTTTAAACAGTATGAAAGGTGGAAAAAGTGAGAAAGGAAGAGAAGGGGGGTTGGGGAAGAGGAGGGAAGGGGAGGGAGGGGGATATAGGGCAGTTATAAGTTTGATGTATTTTATAAGTTGATTCTGTATCTCGGTTGGAAAGTTTTTGTATTCATATGTATTGGAAAAATAAAATTTATTTATTTTTTAAAAAAGATATAGCAGGAGGGCAATGCCAAGAGGCCAACTGCTATGAGCCATGGCAAAATTATGGAGGAGTGTGTGGTGCTCAAGGGATGCACTGCTGCCTCACAAAACCTATACGAATGCCCGCCTTTTTGCCACAATATAGGTAAAGGTAAAGGGACCCCTGACCATTAGGTCCAGTCGTGACCGACTCTGGGGTTGCGCGCTCATCTCGCATTATTGGCCGAGGGAGCCGGCATATAGCTTCCAGGTCATGTGGCCAGCATGACAAAGCCGCTTCCGGCAAACCAGAGCAGCACATGGAAACGCCGTTTACCTTCCCGCTGTAGCGGTTCCTATTTATTTGCTTGCATTTTGACGTTCTTTCGAACTGCTAGGTTGGCAGGAGCTGGGACCAAGCAACGGGAGCTCACCCCGTCACAGGGATTCGAACTGCCGACCTTCTGATCAGCAAGCCCTAGGCTCAGTGGTTTAACCACAGTGCCACCTGGGTCAGGTCTTCAAATCTCTGCCTGCAATGAACATGGCTGCAGCTGGTAATGTGATTGTGTACAAATGATCCAAGTGCTGGAAGAAAAGAAGCTTGAAATATCTCCACTTTTTTCCAGGGAAAAATATCCAACCCTCCCAATTTTAGACCACACGTCACCAGTGAAACATTTACAAAAAGGCATATATCAGCAGAAGATGTGCATAAAATGAATATATTTATGTAAGCAGCATGCAAACATATCAATATGCATTCTATCAGGGCAGAGGTGCCAGCTTCTCCAGAGGAATGGAAAGGGGTGACACAGCGTCCCACAACAACCTGACACCGTGTGCACAACATCCTGAGTAGCCAGGGGGTGGAGCCAAACGCCCTCTGAAAATCGTGGGAAAGTGAAACTGCCTTGGCCCCTTGGAGCCAGCCTTATTGTGATCAGAAATGGCAGAATGAAAAGCCTCTGCTGTGTAAATTGCACCTTCAAAAAGTGGAGGAACCATGAATCTCAGTCTACAAGGATGGAGATCATGTTGCAGCCAGTTCAAGTGCAACTGAGTACTCTCAAAGCTAAAGGAGGGGTGAGAGAGGACATGTAGGAAGGAATAACCAGATGCACCAATATAAAATGGGGGACACCTGGCTTGCTAGCAGTACATGTGAAAAAGTTGTAGAGGCCTTAGAAAACCACAACCTTAACAAGTCCAGATCAAAGGAGATTCCATCTGAACATCAAGAAGAACTTTATGGCAGTAAGTTGACAGTGTAACAGACTCCCTCAGGAAGTTGTGGAAACTGCTTCACTGAAGTTTTTAAAGCAGAGGTTGGGTGGCCATCTTGGATGCTTTAGTTGAGATTCCTGTATTGCACATCACTTGGGAAGACAGGCAAACTAATACCAGTGTACTGGAAGAAGCAAAGATCACCAGTGTTGAAGCAATAATTCTTCAACATCACCTTCATTGGACTGGTCATGTTGTTCAAATGCCTGGTCTTCTAAACCAACTACTCTATTCCGAACTTAAATGGAAAGCGTAATGCTGGTGGTCAACAAAAGAGTTTCAAAGACTCTCTCAAGGCAAATCTTTAAAAATGTAGTATAAACACTAACAACTGGGAAATACTGGCTGGCGAGCACTCCAGTTGGAGAACAGCCTTTACCAGAAGTGTCATGGGCTTTGAAGACACTCAAACTCAGGATGCAAAGGAGAAACATGCTAAGAGGAAGGCACGCTTGACAAATCCACACTGTGATCAGCTCCCACCCGGAAACCAATATCCCCACTGTGGAAGGACGTGTGGATCCAGAATTGGCCTCCACAGTCACGTACGGACTCATTGTTAAAACCGTGTTTATGGAAGACAATCTTACTCAGCTACGAGTGATTGCCAAAGAAAAAGAATAAGAAGATTGCAGGAGGTTGGACCAGATGACCTTTGGAGTCCCTTCCAACTCTATGATTCTAGGACCAGAGTTCAAATCCTCACTCGATATAAACTGGGTGACATGGGGCTAGTCACTGCCACACAACCTCATATATCTCATAAGGTTGTTGTGCGGATCAATAGTGCACCTGGTGAAGCAATCAAAGCACAGTCCATTCCTCAAAGGGAAAGTTAGCTTTAGTTATTTCAATATTTAGTTAATGCAGTTATCTCAATGCCATTTGGATTTTTGTAAACTGTCACACATACACTGCATTTCAGAAGGTGGTGGTGGTGGCAGTTGAATGACATAACGGGGTGTATCTATTAGAAACGGAATTTTGCCCTTTCACAGAAAGAAGACCTATCAGGGCAAGGTGAGAGACTGGGGTTAAATGTCCGGATCTTGTTTACCTTCCTGCCAGGTGCAGGACATATGGTACACTTAGCAGGTACACTTCATTCTTGGTAAATTTAGCTCTGATCTGCTAACACAAATGCATAATGATGGTTTAAGAAATCTTGTGGAGGCTGCCCAGGTGGAAGATCCAGCAGATAATCATAAATAGTTCAGGAAAAGAGGCACATCTATTAATAGTGTATTTAAAAGACTAAAAAAAGAGCATAAGAAATGAAATCGGAAAGCAACAGAGGCTTCCCATCTCTTTGGTAAGAAGCTGCAGGCAACTATTTCATTACAATCATTTGAAATATATTTGCATTAGGATTGAGACAGCATATTTCCTTCTATTGAATTATTGCCTGTTGATACAATGTGGAGCAGAAAAGATGTTTTGGGGAAGAAGCTGGGGGATAAATAGAGTTAAATTTGTGCTCTACACATCTGCATTGTTTCAAGGTTTCTAGTAAAGGAAGCTGTCATATTTAAGTTGTTTAGCAAGGCCATCCTTCAACTTTATGTGCATGAAGCAGCTGGCCTGGGCAGAGAGAACAGAGGAGGATTGAAGCGAAACTCAGTTCCCATTCACCATCTCTAGCTGGCAATAGACACCACGCAGATGATCTCATCAGGGTTCTATGGTTATAGCTCCGAGCGTGCAGATGAGAAATGCACAACCAGCAGCCTGTGACGAATATGTTGAATATGTTGAATTTCTTGATCAAACGAACGTTTATAGGTGTAGCCAATCCAGAGATAGACCACAGGTCCATCAACCTGAGTATTGTCTATTATGACTGAGAAGGATTCAGAAAACAGATTTCATGTACATATGTGCTGCTAATTACTGGAATAGATAAAAGATGTAATGGCACTGAATTTTGTAACATGATATTTAACACAGGAAGGATCATAGTTCAGTGACAAGAGCATCTGATTTGCATGCAGAGAGTTGTGGGTTCAACCCCTGGCATATCCAACTAGCATTGTGGCTGTTGACTGTCCGACATCCTGGAGATTCATTGAAAAAACTGTAGGCAATGCTGAACTAAATGGACTAGTGGTCTGACTGGTAAGTGATTTTCCTGTGTTTTTAAAAGCTGCCTTATATTAAGCCCCATCCTTCATCTGTTTTGTTCAGTATGATGTCCAGAATCATTTTTTAGCTACTTCGTTATTGCAGACAAGGATATGCTTCGCTTAATCCTGCTCTACCCATAAAGAATGCTGCTGGATTTTGTACAAAAATCCAGAGAAGACAACTGAATGCTTAAATAAATTTAAATTAATGGGACTAAGGACACTCTGTAGCCAGAGTTGAGCAGTTTTGTTCAACTGACATAAATGAATGGAGTGCAATTAAGACTGCCATTGGGGCAGGTGTTAAGTCGACTCCATATTTTTAGTCAACACAGAGCTTTCAGCCCCATTTCCAACCATGAAGACTCTCCACCATTTCTCAGCCCTCATCTTCTTGGTGCTGCTGCTTGTTGATCCAGGTAAGATTTGTATAAATGTGCATTGATATGTGCACATATCAATTAAGATTATGACAATAATCTTAAGAATGGCTTTGGGCATATGAGTTGATGAACTTGGTTTGCTGTGAAGCGCCCAGGACTCCGTTCCTTCAAACCAAGTTGAGTTGGAGTTAATTCAGGTCTAGCGATGCACAACAATTTGATTCAGTTTGCATAAAAAGGTGAACTTGCCAAATTCACACCATCTGAAATCATGTGAGAAGCAAAGCACAGCCATCCATTGAAATTTGTATTTGCGTTTCTCCGAATGTCGCAATGCATTTTTCCAGCCAAGTACTGTGTACAAAAATACATTTACTAAGGTGTGCATATAAATGCATATACTAGTGAAATACACAATGCATTATATGAGGGGGAAGTGCTTTGCAATATAATGTATATGAGGGCAAATTGCATAGAAATTGGAACAACAATCCTGGTGAATTTTCATTATTTCTATAAAAAGGAATGTGAACTAATGTGGGAATATGGAAAAGTGAATTTAAGACGCAATGTCTGATCTTGCTGGACTATTCTATTTATCTATTTTGTATTTCTTTATTTTAGTAAAGTATATATACCGTGCCTTGCAACAAAATATGCAAGCTGACCAATTCCCTATTTTCAATAGGACTAAGTATATAACAATGTCGTGATGATCAAAACATATTTTTTTTGTCTGACTAAAGCAGACATATCTGAATTTCTATTTGGTACTCTCAGTTCTTCCCCAATCTATTCCCCCCCTACAGGATTTAGTATAGAAATTTTGAACAGAAAGGATTGTATAAGAGCCAGAGGTCGCTGCTTTCCGTTTGTTTGTCCCTCGCCCTTTGGATACTATGTCGGAGAATGCTTTTGGCCCTTTAGGCGGTGCTGCATGTTTTGACATCAAGTCAACATGGTGGAGGCTCCATGATATCCCAAGAAGAGCAACCCAAAAATGTGCCGTGTGTTGGTTTTTGCAGGAGTCTCTGTTCTTTGGAATAATCCTCGGGGTTCTTGAGACAGGCAGATGGTGTCCCAACCCGTACTCTTTTGCCAACCCAAGACGTGGTGCATGCCATGAAGACAGTCACTCTCGTAAAGGATTGTAAGATAGGGTTTAGGTCAATGGATAAGGTTGGGCAGGCAGCAGGGGAGAGGGAGAATTAGACCATCACCGAAAGACACTAAGATAAATAAATAGATTCTGATGTAAATTGTATGTTATGTGATCTTGATGTAAATGAATGTAAAATAATAAACATGTTTTGGAGGAAGAGGAGGAGGAGGAGGAGGAGGAGGAGGAGGAGGAGGAGGAGGAGGAGGAGAGATAGCTGCATCTTGCAAGACAGTAGCAGTCAGTGGCACAGCAGCAGTCAATGGCACAGGAGCACCACTCTTCTCTCAACTTCAAAACAGAGTCTCACTGGCACTTGCCAAAGGTGCAGAGAGAGGAGGGAGGCACCAGGTGTTATGCAGTTGTGAAGTGGGAAGAGAGGTGGATTGGCTTCATTGCACTGCACTGTGACCTTTGATCAGAGGCAGCAGAAAAAAATGAAATGAAATGAAACTGATTATAGTTACAGTTGTGTCACAATTCTCTTAACCAATATTGTTCTATCAGTAGCTAACTCAATTTAAATGCTTTAAACAAATAGATATACAAAACAATGCATGCCATGCCAAAAGACTCGATGATGTTTTTCAGGTTGGCCCCTCTGTGGGTTATCCAGAGGGTGGAAACAAAAAAAGGGGGGCCTTTCCAGGGTGGCTCCCTGCTGGTGGAATGCTCACCCAACATAAGTTTTATTTTTTTGGCACCATGCAAAAACATTGTTTTTTACTTGGGCTTTTGGATCCTGATCATTCTAAATCATCTGAGGAATTAGTAGCACTTTCCAAGCAAAGAGAAGTTTATGCTTCAAGTGTGTGTGTGTGTGTGTGTGTGTGTGTGTGTGTGTGTGTGTGTGTGTGAACAAATAAGTCCAAGGGTATTTGTGCTAGGCATTTCCGAGTTGATTAGTTGGAAAGGAGGGGAAGCAACGGATAAGAAACATTTCCAGGATTTTTTATTTCCCCCCCAGTTCTATGCCTTCCGCCAGAAAGTGAATTCTGCAGCACCTCTTACTTGCCTTTCGCAAAGCATCCTCCCTTGTCTTCAGCTGAAATTCAGAGACTGACCCTGCCTCTAGATGTAGGTGCTCTAGTTTCAAAATATGCCTATACATTGGAATTGGTTCACCATCCTGATACTCCGGCTTCCTGGAACGAGCATTCTCCCTTTGATTCTGTCTGCCAGACACATAATGCACTCTAAAGTCAAATCTGGCAAGAACTGCACCCAACTAATATGCCTTTGATTGAGACATTGCATCTGCCAATACTTCAGATGCCGATGGTCAGTGCGCACTTCCACCTGGTGTTGCGCCCCCTCTAAGAAATGTCTCCACACTTCAAAGTCTTCTCAGGGTGTTGTGAGTCTTGAATAGGCCATCCTTCACTGAGGTTTCTTAAGCAGAGCTTCGGTGGCGATCTGTCTGATATGCTTCAGTTGCGATTCCTGCATTGCAAGAGGTTGGATTAGATGACTTTTGGAGACCCTTCCAACCCTTCCATTTATTGTCTTTTAATCTTTGCTGCAAGCCGCCCAGAGTGGCTGGGGAAACCCAGCTGGATGGGCGGGGTACAAATAATAAATTATTATTATTATTATTATCTATGATTCTAGGGCCAGGGTTCAAATCCTCACTTGATAAAGAGGTCACTGGGTGACATAGAGCTAGTCACTGCCACTCGGCCTCATATATCTCTTAAAGTTGTTGTGCGGATCAATAGTGCACCCGGTAAAGCAATGAGAGGACAGTCCATTCCTCAAAGGGAAAGATGGCTTTAGTTCATTGATTAATTAATTAATTAAATCTGAATGCCAATGGGATTTTTGTAAACTGTCACACTTACACTGCATTTCAAATGGCAGTTGAATGAAATAACAGGGTGTATCTATTAGAATTGGAATTTTACACTTTCACAGAAAGAAGACCAATCAGGGCAAGTTGAGAGACTGGGGTTAAATGTCCGGATCTTGTTTACCTTCCTACCAGGTGCAGGACATACACTTAGCAGGTACACTTCATTCTTGGTAAATTTAGCTCTGATCTGCTAACACAAATGCATAATGATGGTTTAAGAAATATTGAGGAGGCTGCCCAGGTGGAAGATGCAGCAGATAATCATAAATAGTTCAGGAAAAGAGGCACATCTATTAATAGTGTATTTAAAAGACTAATGAAGAGCATAAGAAACGAAATCGGCAAGCAACAGAGGCTTCCCATCTCTTTGGTAAGAAGCTGCAGGCAACTATTTCATTACAATCATTTGAAATATACTGTATTTGCATTAGGATTGAGACAGCATATTTCCTTCTATTGAATTATTGCCTAATGATACAATGTGGAGCAGAAAAGATGTTTCGGGGAAGAAGCTAGGGGATAAAAAGAGTTAAATTTGTGTTCTACACATCTGCATTGTTTCAAGGTTGCTGGTAAAAGAAGCAGTCATATTTAAGTTGTTTAGCGAGGCCATCCTTCAACTTTATGTGCATGTAGCAGCTGCCCTGGACAGAGAGAACAGAGGAGGTTTGAAGCGAAACTCAGTTCCCATTCACCATCTCTAGCTGGCAATAGACACCACGCAGATGACATCATCAGGGTTCTATGGGTATAGCTCCGAGCGTGCAGATGGGAAATGCACAACCAGCAGCCATCATGTTGAATTTCTTGATCAAAGGAACATCTATAGGTGTAGCCAATCCAGAGTTAGACCACTGGTCCATCAACCTGAGTATTGTCTATAATGACTGAAAAGGATTCAGAAAACAGATTTCATGTACATATGTGTTGCTAATTATTGGAACAGATAAAAGATGCAATAGCACTGAATTTTGTAAAATGATATTTAATGCAGGAAGGATCATAGTTCAGTGACAAGAGCATCTGATTTGCATGCAGAGAGTTGTGGGTTCGACCCTTGGCATCTCCAACTAGCATTGGGGCTGTCCACTGTCTAACATCCTGGAGATTCATTGCAAATAATCTTAAGAATGGCCTTGGGCATATGAGTTCATCAATGAGCTTGGTTTGTTGTGAAGCACCCAGGACTCTGTTCCTTCAAACCAAGTTGAGCTGGGGTTAATTCAGGTCTAGCGATGCAGCAGAATTTGATTCAGTTTGCATGTAAAGCTGAACTTGCCAAATTCATACCATCTGAAATTATGTGAGAAGCAAAGCACAGTCATCCGTTGAAATTTGTATTTGCATTTCTCCAAATGTCACCATGTAGTTTTCCAGCCAAGTACTGTGTACAAAAATCCATTTACAAAAGTGTGCATATAAAGGTATATGCTCTCAACTTCAAAACAGAGTCTCACTGGCACTTGCCAAAGGTGCAGAGAGAGGAGGGAGGCACCAGGTGTTATGCTGTTATTATGTATGGTTGTATCACAATTCTTTTCCCTCTTGTTCTATCAGTACATAACTCCATGTAGGGCAGCACTAAAGCATTTAAACGCTTTAAATAAATAAGTCCTTTGAAAGTCCTTTGTGCTCCCTGATGTGCACAGACTCATTCTGGACATGTCAAAGCATAGGAGCCAACTCCTAGGGGTTGGGGTCCCTTCTCCGCCCCAAATAAAATATCTGAGGGGACAGGGCACCCCTAAAGTCAATGGGAATTGTCATCCAAATGGTGTGCATGTGCCATGTCTTGTGGTTATGCATATTGAGGCTTACCTGCTCCCCCCAAATTTTATTCTAGTTGGCACCCCTGTCTCCAAGTACACACACCACAACAGATGTGGTCAGGTAGAACTCACAGGTATAAGAGCATCAGCATCAGCTCAGACTACGTGGCGAGGCAACTTTTTTGTCAGAGGTGGGTGGTCTTCTTTGCTTGAGGATCTCATTGTCTCGTGGGCCAAGGGTGGGGTTGCGTGTTAGTGCCTGGCATGGCCAGAGGCAAAGGCTGGTGGAGCAACAGATGTGACACTTAGCGTGTGATGCTGATAACGCCAAGGTTGCAGGTTGGATCCCTATACAGAACAGCTTCATATTCTTTCATAGTAGGGGTTGGACTAGATGATCCTCATGGTCTCTTCCAACTCTGCAAATCTATGATTCAATGAAAGAACACTTGGCTGAGCATACTCCATTACTGTGGCTAGAATGGAGGATGCTGTCAGTTGATAGGCCCTCTTAATAATGAGGATAACAGCAAGGGTTGCACATGGTTGGCGGAAATATTGAGAAGGAGGGATAAAAGTAAGGTAGGTACAGAAGGTACAGGTAAGGTAGAGAACAACTACTACCAGACCTTTAGAAGGCATCTCAAGGCAGCCCTGTTTGGGGAAGCTTTTAATGTTTGATGGATTTCTGTATTTTAATATTTTGTTGGAAGCCGCCCAGAGTGGCTGGGGGAACCCGGCCAGATGGGCGGGGTATAAATAAATTATTATTATTATTATTATTATTATTATTATTATTATTATTATTGGTAAGTAAGAAGGCCTAGAGAGAGGTACAAATAGACAGAGGGGCCCATTGTGTCAGAACCATGGTATGGCAGCATTCACGCATGCTTCAGCAAATCATCCAGACAGACCGGGCATCAGGACAGTAGAGAAGCTAATCTTTCAATGAATGATTTGATATAATGAAGTTCTTTGATGGCCACCCTTCCAAACACAATGACTGCAGATGAAGCAGAGAACTTATCCCATGATGTACAACAAGGTTTCCTGAGTGTGTCTCTCTGTGTGTAGGGAGAAGGTGGATTTACTCTGTAACTTTTAATAGAACACATTAGCGATTGTGCTATCTCCATATACAATGGGGGGAAGGGATGTCTGGTGTTGTCCTTCCTCTCTGGATCTATTTCCTTTCTGTTTAGCCTGTTTCATGAGGTTTCACCCTAGAAAGGGAATACTGGCCAATTTTGAAGAGCAAAATTGCTCAACTATGGTACAGTGGTACCTCGGTTTACAAACACAATTGGTTCCGGAAGTCTGTACTTAACCTGAAGCGTACTTAACCTGAAGCGAACTTTCCCATTGAAAGAAATGGAAAGTGGATTAATCTGTTTCAGACAGGTCCGTGGAGCAGTTAAACTGAAAATACTCAAACCGAGGCGTACTTAAACCGAGGTATGACTGTACTGTGTTCTTATGGCAAAATTAACATATTACACCAGACCAAAGGAAACAAGACAGAATTGGAATGAATTTACTGAAATCTGGGCACTTAACAGGTACACACAAACCATGTTCAAAGAATGGAAAACAGAAACAGGCAAACTATTCCCAACCCCATCCCCACTAATTCCCCTGGCTTACCACCCATTATTCCACCATGCAGCACAAAACCTCCAGATTAAAACCTAGCAAACCAAATGGTTACATTACATATTCTAATAGACTTCTATAAAAATAAGAAACCTTTGTCAACAGAAGAAATACAGGACAAACTAGAAGACACCCAAATACCCTGGTTAGCACAACACCAATTACATGCCGTCCTAAATAAGCCAGCACTAAAATCAACAGCAATTAGACCCCTGACAACCTTCGAAAACCACCTCCTAATGACAAAGGGATACGGCAAAGGGGTGGTATCTGCAATATACAAAATACTACTCCAAAACTCTACAAACTCCCTAGACACAATAAAAAAAACAATGGAAGGATGACATAGGATATGAAATCAACCCCACCTAATGGACCAGAATGTGGTCTAAACCCCCCTTTAAATCCATATCAATGAAAAGAATAGAACTCACCCTAAAACTCATCTACAGGTGGTATCTAACACCGAGAAAACTAGCGCTAATACACCCAGGAACCTCACCAAAATGCTGGAGAGGATGCACCTCCACAGGCACATACCTCCACATGTGGTGTGAATGCCCCCAAAGCCAATCATTCTGGACAACAACCATACGAGAAATATGTAAAATAACCAAACAAGTAATAGAAATCACCTCACAATTGGCCTTACTAAACATCTTCCAAACAACAATGCCTATTAACACCACAAATAACTCATAACCCACCTACTTTCAGCTACCAGAAACATCATAACCAGATACTGGAGAGACCTGTCAGGAGTAAGCATGGACCAATGGTACCAAATAGTATGGGAAACATCCTTATTAGAAAAACTAACCAATAAGCTGAAACTGACACGGGGACAAATAGAAGAGGACGCCTTCACCCCAGTATGGCTCCCATACTGGGGTGACACAGCCCAACAAGACAATGACAAGAATTTACTGACAGCATACAAATCAGTATGGCTAACCTGATCCAAAACACCCACCCACTCCACTCAAACATGAAAGTAAAGACCACCACAGCTAACCACAAATGAACAAGCACACCCTAGGCCAACCCCAACATCTCTCACCACCAAAAGAACACAAGCGAATAAAAGAAGCTGCACAAGCAACGCTGACATCAAACCCCACATATATTAAGTAAAAGTAACAGAAACATTGTCACCCAATCCCACCTCCACCCACCCTCCCACCACTTACCCACCTCATTTCCCCTCTTTCTTTCCAGTGTCTCAACAAATGAAACTGATTTGCAAAAATGATACATGTAAAAAATATGACAGAGAGACACTGCACATACCTTTGTAAATTTGGGGACGTTTTATTGAATGCATTCATACATTTAATTTGTTTGCTTAATTTCTATACTGCCCTTCATCCAAGGATCACAGGGTGGTTTACAATATAAAAACACAAAAACATTTCAGTAGTATTCTTTTGAATTTTGGTGAGGATTTTATTCTCCCCCCAACCCTGCCATATGTGTCTCTTGTTGGCAATTCAATCAATTTGGATGGCAATATTTGTGAAGAGCTTTTCCTCTTTGTTTTGTATTTAAAGAGACTGCAATGTTTGTTTTGTATTTAAAGAGAATACCATGTGAGTCCATGTGGAGATAACTTCCACCATTTTGGAGAATGTGATCCAGGGAAGCCCTTGCTGTAAGAGGTATAGGGCATAGGTATTGATTGAACCATCCTAGCTCTGTGAGTTCCACCTTGTCCACTAGCCTTATTGGATGAGCCTCCTCTTCCCCGCCACTTTACCTGCGCCTTCCTTGCCCCTCCCCACCCCTCCCCTCCTCTAGTATGTGGCCCACTTTATTTCTGCCGCAAAATCGAGCGCTAAAATGTCACCACTCTATGCCCTCCGCCTTCCCCAGGACTGTGCCACTCCAGGTGATTCAGGGGTGCCAACTTCAATAAAATATGGGGGGCAAGGTAAGCCCCACCCCGCACAATTGACCACAAGACGCAGTGCTTGCGCTTCATTTGGATAGTGATGCCCATCAACTTTGGGGGAGAGGGAAGCCCTCTCGAATATTTTATTGGGGGGGGGGGCGAAGGGACCTCGGCCCCTAGGAGCTGGCTCCTATGAGCACGCCCAAAAACGCCCAGCCCCCTGGAAGCCCAACCTGTCCCCTGCTTTAACCTGCTTTAACCTTGCCACCCCTCGCCGCGCTCAGCTCCGCTCGGCTGGTCTCCCCTCCCGTGCCTTGGCCCCGCCCCTTGCCCCCCCCCCCTAGTTTTGATCCTGGGTATGCGCTTGTTCCACTCTTATTGTATTGTGAAGGACAGAGTGTGGTGTCCTGTAGGATGAATAGACCGGAATTTTACTGGGAGGCAGAGGTTGAGCCAGGACAAGTAGGAGCTGGAAAGGAACAGTCTACTTGGGACTCAAATCTAGTCTGGAGGGGAGAGATTGTTTTAAGGAAAAGAAGAAACTCCCAAACTCAGTGAAGGGAGGGTGTGTGGAGAGCCCTTTGGTCTATTGCTTAAGGTTCCTCAGGAGCAGGATTGTTAGAGGGGGTGGATAACTGAAAGAAAGTATCACTGTGTAAAGGAACCAAACCTATAATGCATAAACAACTGAGGACGGATTAAAGTGTAATCGTACTGTATGCCTGAAGTACCCTAAGTTTAATCCATGTGTTATGTACTATATTGCCTTAAATAAATCTTTATTGTTTATTAAAAGAAAATTTGTCTGAGACTCCAACTTGCTAAATATCCCCTCACAAAGGTCCCCCGCAGGATACTCTGTGCTAGAATTTTAAGAGGAAAGGAAAAGAAAACTTCGGGTAAGGGGTTGTTCAGTGAGGTGGAGGCAATTTATTTAAGTGAGAGCAGGCCCAACGGCGTGAGAGGAAAAAACGGCATGAGAGGAAAAAGTGCCGCCGTGCCCATCTCACATGGTAGCCCCTATAGAAGAGATTAAATCTGCCAAATATCAAATAGGTAAATTCAGATGTTTTCATCCTAGCCACTTTAAAATGTGTTTGGAAAGGATTATGTACTTTTTTGTTTTTGACCATTATTCTGAAACAGTTTCAAGAGAAGGACGAAACCAATAGTAGGATAGGAGGGCTGGGGGTGGGGGTGGGGAATCACACCTGGCAACCAATGCACCCCTTTGGTTTCAGATAGTACATGGCTAGACCAGTCCAAAAAGCTTAGGAGACATACTTTAATAACCCTCTAGTGACTATGGTGGCTCATTTACCAGAAGTACAGTGGTACCTTTAGTTACGAACTTAATTCGTTCTGGAGGTCCGTTCTTAACCTGAAACTGTTCTTAACTAGAGGCGTGCTTTTGCTAATGGGGCCTCTTGCTACCACTGCACTGCTGGCACACGATTTCTGTTCTCATCCTGGGGCAAAGTTCTCAATTCGAGATAACTCTTCCAGGTTAGTGGAGTTTGTAACCTGAGGCATGTGTTAACTCGATTCTGACCAAACTAAGCCTTCTAGAGCACAATATGCACAAGGAGGTTCTAAACTTGCCTTCTTCACAAGTTCCAGCCTGTCAACAGCCTGTCCTTAAATTGTGTTGCCCAGAATTGGACACAGTATTCCAGGTGTGGTCTGCCCAAGGCAGAATAGATTGGTACTATTACTTCCCTTGATCTGGGCAAACCTGCAAAAGAGGTGACCTCCTGCAAGGTCAATTTGACATCAGGAAAATGCATTTTAAAATCAGCACAAATTTTGGTCTACATGTTGTAAATAAACATGTGATGCCTGATGGTTTCCATAACTTCAGAAATGGAAAGATTTTTCTAACTTCACAAATTCTCCACAGCAGGGGATCCACATCTCACAAAGACACATGCCCACATCCCTTTTCCAGCAACATATCACATATTTATTTGAAACATTATTCTTTTCTTTCCTTCAAGATATCCATCTCATGCAGGTATTTCATGGCGGCCAAATAACAGCAGATTAATATCATTGTTTGGAAAATATTAGATAGGCATTTCTCCTTTGTTTTTAATAAAGCATTCTGGAGAAAGAAAAGAGATTTATTTTGTGAGTCTTTTGTTTGTCTACAGAGACAAGACTCATAATATTATTTGAGATAGACTCCCAAAGTAATGGACCGAAAGCAAGTGGAGCCTTTTAAAGACGGCTGAGGTCATCTCCTGATATTCAGACTTAAGGCTTGCTTGTCCCTTGCTCATTTGTATTCACCTCCACTCCCGCCAACTGAGCCTTTAAAGCAGGCATCCCCAAACTGCGGCCCTCCAGATATTTTGGCCTACAACTCCCATGATCCCTAGCTAACAGGACCAGTGGTCGGGGAAGATGGGAATTGTAGTCCAAAACATATGGAGGGCCAAAGTTTGGGGATGCCTGCTTTAAAGCCTTTCAAGTAGTGCTGGAACATAACCACCAGCTTCAATTGATGCGGACAGGGATGAAGGATTGCTTTCGTTTCTATTTCTATTTTGTGCTTTTATATTGTGATGTTATCTTGTGAAGCTCCCTGAGGCCTGAAGGTATAGGGTAGTGTGCAAAGAAAGAAAGAAAGAAAGAAAGAAAGAAAGAAAGAAAGAAAGAAAGAATTATGGGACATGCAGTTGAAAATATCTGGAAGGCACTAGGTTGGAGACAGGTAAACCATAGCTTGCTTTTCTTTACAATTTGTAAGTGAAGCAAGAAATTATGAAAATAGCCTTAAAATTGTCAGTTCTCCCAAATTCCCAGGGCACTGGCTGGTTTTGGACAACAACTGGTCATTTTTAAATCTGAAGTTTCCTTGTTTTTAATGTGTTATCAATATTTTAATGAACATTATATATCCTATGTAAACTATGTAAACCAGGCATCCCCAAACTGCGGCCCTCCAGATGTTTTGGCCTACAACTCCCATGATTCCTAGCTAGCAGGACCAGTGGCCAGGGAAGATGGGAATTGTAGTCCAAAACATGTGGAGGGCCGAAGTTTGGGGATGCCTGATGTAAACTATAGTTACAGGTAGGTAGCCGTGTTGGTCTGAGTCGAAGCAAAATTAAAAAATTGCTTCAGTAGCACCTTAAAGACCAACTTTAAGGTGCTACTGAAGGAATTTTTTTTATTTTGCTTCGACTCAGACCAACACGGCTACCTACCTGTAACTAGAACTATGGAAGGCACCACATTGAGCCGCATGAAATGGAAGTCCATCAACCTCACCAAGAAACTTGCACAGCTACAAACCGACATCTTCTTTCACTTAGTTGGTCTTTAAGGTGCTACTGAAGGAATTTTTTAATGTAAACTATATGAACCAGCCCAGACCGTGGGATTATCATCGGAGGTCCTTCTTCATCTGCCTCCTCCATGAGAGGTCCAGAAGGTGAGATCATAAGAATGGGCCTTGTCAACATTTGCTCCCCGTTTGTGAAATGCTCTCCCTAGAGAAACTCTCCTGGAGTCTTCATTAAATATACTTAGGGGCTAGGCAAATAATATTTCTCTATAGCCAGGCCTTTGGCTGATTAACATTCTACGACAGTTCAAATGTGCTTGTGGAAGCACTGGTGGAGGAATGGGGGCAGGGGGAGCACACCGCCCCCGGCACCATCGGGGAGGGGGTACCATTGCGGCTGCTCCCAGACATGCGCTGCGCACCCCTCACCCCACTGGGAGCCACGCCCCTCAGGACACATGCCACGCCCCCGCGGACGACATGGCATGCCCCCGGAACATGTGCCACGCCTCTGTGGGCGACGTGCCATGCCCCAGGAAGCACTCCATGCCCTGTGCGGCAGTGTGCCACACCCCCGGGGTGTGCGCAATGCCTCCCAGGACACACACCAGCCACGCCCCTGCCTAGTCACCGCCCCTAGGCGGTTGATTAACATTTAATCCATTGATTAAATGTTATGTGGTTGTTTGGGTTCTGTATTTCCCATTATTATTATTATTATTATTATTATTATTATTATTATTATTACATATAATAGAATTGCGGGAAACCAATGTATGCCGCTTTGACCGATGTGGGCAAAACGTGTTATATGAGCACAAATGAATAAGTGAAAATGTCACCATGCATGTTTGAATGACAGGACAGCAAAATCCTCCCCACTGCAAATGGAAGAGTGGCTTGTAAGAGCATTTCTTCAAATTTGAGCATGGGGAAAAGAGATATGAAAATGGAGGGACATGTTTGAGCTCCTGGATTAGAAAAAGGAAAAGGAAAAATCTTACGGTAAACAACATAAGGTGCCTGGACCACATTTTCCCATGTCTGAGACGGGAGGAGTGCCTGGCTTAAGGATACAATTTGGTTCAGAAGTGCACCGACCCCCATACTTCTTGCACATCTCAGGACTGTCTATAATCTCATCGTTCTCTGTAAGTATTGACATAGCATATCCTAGAGAAAGAGAAGATGCTTTGGTTAAGGTTGTTGGGCGATACACACCAACTGAGTGGCAACAGCGGCAGGGTCGACGAAATAACAAAGTCGTCTTCAGTATCTTTGCTTGCTTTTATTTACAATTATATACAACACACTCCTCTACTCCATTCCTCTATTTCTCACACTACATCATCACCACACCCATGAACCATTTGGGTAGCTTAAATACAGAATTCAAAATAGTCAATTACCCAATCACATCACAGTGAGCAAACTCTACCTTCAATTATTCAAATTAGCAAAACCTCACAGGTGTGTGAATATTTAGATCAAGGTTACAAACACACATCTCTGTGTAGCACCATTGACCACATCAGTCTTAAAGGAAAAACCTAACAACGGTACCCCTCCATTCTGCCCCAAAGATCATTGCTCACTTGTTTCCACTTGTTTGGAATGGCAGGGGATATCCTTTGCCCTGACAGGTGCATTCTGGGACCCATGTGAGCAGTGACATCACAGTAGCGGGGGCATCAGGTATTCAGTGAAGTTGCATGGCAATAGGGCAAGTATCAGTTCTTCATCCCATTCGGCCTTTGCTGGTGGGGTGGGATCTATTGGCATGTTGTGCGGATGCCTGATGATTGTCTTCCAAAGCAATTACTCTATTCCGAACTTAAAAATGGAAAGCGTAATGCTGGTGGTCAACAAAAGAGGTTTAAAGACTGTCTCAAGGCAAATCTAAAAATAATGTAGTATAAACACTGACAACTGGGAAACACTGGTTGTGAGTACTCCAGTTGGAGAACAGCCTTTACCAAAGGTGTCATGGGCTTTGAAGTCACTCAAACTCATAACGCAAGGGAGAAACATGATAAGAAGAAGTCACGCTTGGCAAATCCACACCATGATCAACTCCCTCCTGGAAACCAATGTCCCCACTGTGGAAGGACGTGTGGATCCAGAATTGGCCTCCACAGTCACTTATGGACTCATTGTTAAAACTGTGTTTATGGAAGACAATCTTACTCAGCTACGAGTGAAGGAAGAAGAAGAAGAAGAAGAAGAAGAAGAAGAAGAAGAAGAAGAAGAAGAAGAAGAAGAAGAAGAAGAAGAAGAAGAAGAAGAAGAAGATTGGGGTTGGTAAATGCCAAGCCTCTTCCATGGGAGTCACTCAGAGTTGAACCCTGGTGTGGTGCAAGCCAAGCCACGCCTCCTGAGTTCAACTGGATGACCAGGGTGAGGATTCTAAGCAGGCAGAGACCCCAACCTGACCTAAGTGCTTCCAATGACTAATCCTCCCCTCAGAACTCGTATGTTCATGATTCCCATTTTCAGCATCATTCTGTATTTCTTTATGCCTGAACATTTCTAATTTTGAAGAATGCCTTACCTGGGGAAGCTAACAGCATCCATGAAAGGACAACAATGTTAAGGATGTCCAGTTGCATTGCTGAAGTTTGACCAGGAATCTCAAGTCAAGAGGCAAGAGAGGGAGACTAAGAGTGCTCTCGATTCGCCTTGTCCTCCCAAAAGCTGTGTGCTCGCATATTTATAGGTCTCCAGGTGACACTTACACATCAGCCGCATGACATAATAATCCTAAAAGAATAGTTATGATAGCAGGAAGTGTACCAAAAAGAAGTAAAGTACATTAAGCTGAAGACTTCTTCAGGGCCCAGTGGGCTGGAAATATGGTTTTAGTTTGGTCTGCATTTAGTTCCCTGTCTCCAACTGTTATACTCCATTGGTAAACTAATGACCTAGCAGTACATGCTAATTGGAAAATAAGCATTTTAGATCATTTTCCTCTTGAAGAGTGTCCTGTCTTTTTTTAAAGAATAAGCCCACATTTAATAAAAAATGCACCATGGTTGGAATTCTAAAAAAAGTCTCCACCCGGGCAAAATTGGCAGATTTAGTTGGTATTCTAACAGGTTTAGCTGGTTTCCTGACAATCCCAAGGTTTCTGGCAGCAGTGCTGTCAGACGTGGTAAGAAAAGAAGAACATGAAGAGATTCTCGCTACATCAGACCAAAGGGTCATCTCACCCATATTCCTGTTCTGATGGTGGGCAGCCCAATGCCTATGGAACGTCCACTAGCAGGAGAGACCACAACCATGTGTTTCCCAAAGATGTAATATTCAGGAGCTCTAATTATCCACCGTGGTCCAACCGTCCAGCGTTCATTCTGATGGATCTGCCAGAGGCATTGTGAGAATTCCAGCTGTGCAGCATTTTGCTAAATGTTATCATATTCCTTAGAAAAGAAAGAAAGAAATCTCTTCAAGAGAAAACGATCTAAAGTGCTCACTGTCCTAATTTGCATGCACTGCTCAGTCCTTTGTTTTGGCAATGGACTATAGCAGTTGGAGACATGGAACAAAATGCAGACAATATGAGGGGGGAAAGCTTTGAAAACAATAAAAAACATGCTTCCAGCCCACTGGACCCTGAATATGTCCTGACCTTAATGCAGGGATTCAAACTGCTGACCTTCCGACTGGGAAGCCCTAGGCTCAGTGGTTTAGACCACAGCGCCACCCACGTCCCATATGATATGATAGCCACCTTGAAATATCCAAAGGGCTGTCACATGGAAGATGGAGCAAGCTTGTTTTCTCCTGCTCTGGAGAATAGGACCCATGTCAATGGGATTCAATTTACAAGAAAGGATATTCTGACTAAACATCACAGAGCAGTTTGACCCTGAGTCAAATAAAGGTGTCCAGATACCCTTTGGTGAGGAGGGATATCCACAGGAGCTTCTAAGTTGAAAGAGGACCCCACCCCACAGCTGAGATCTTTGAAAGCTCCCTGGCACACATCTAAACTGCAGCAGAACTTATCTTTAAGGAAAGCCAAACCAAGGTTACTGGAGATACCCTGGATCAAGTGGAAGCCACTGGGAAAAGGGGACATTTTGGTCTGTAGTAATTTAGTGGTCCAGCAGCAAGAGAGGTCAGGGGTTCCACCTTGACCTCAGGATTATGGCTGCCCGTAGCTGCACTGAGGATGTGTGGGGTCACATGCCTGCACTACGTGTGCATGTGACATCATACACACAACGTGCAGGCGTGTGCATGTGACATTGCAGGTCTGTGTTGTAGTGAGCCGCGACAGCGGCCCGTCTTCTTCCTCCTCTCTGCAGCCAACAAGGCACCCTTTTCTGTGGGGAGGGCACTCTGCATCTGAGCTCCTGCTGCAAAGGGTGCCTCACTCAGTGGCTTCAGAGGGTGGAGCTGAACTGCTTCTATCTCGGAGGCAGTGCAGCTGCCACTTGACGGCTTTTGTCATTGACTTTGTGCATGCTCATGCACCCATTACCCCCCTGAGTTGGCTCCTATGACAGAGAGAGTGTAGTCAGCTCAACTGCAAAGCAGGTACAACTTTTGCTACCATCTTCCTGCATTGTTTTGCTACTGCTCACCCATGAAGCTTCCTGACCATCTCTAGGGGACTCTGGACTCACCCAATACTCACCCAGTGCAAGCACTGATCTTTACACCAGACTCCTGGGTGGGGTGGAGAGGTTACAGGTGAAAAATTGTTGTGCAGCCTTATTTGCTGATAAGGGTCCTTAAGTTGCGCCCAGGCAAGGACAAAGATAGTCAAAACTGAGTTCCAGAGAAAGAATTTAATTCTTAAATTTAAGAGACTCCTGGTGGTCAAGCTCACGACAGGAGTAAAGAAACACAAATTGCAAAGCTTCTTATACACTTCTTGGGCTCTGTAAATGTGCGCACGCAAGGGGGTCACAAGTCCATATATGGATCTTCCTGTGTCCGGTCATAAACCCATTACGCCATGTGCGTAAACACATGCTGACTCATGCTACCCTAGTAGCATCCTCAGGCAGCCTTGACTTATCTAGCCTGTTCTGCACGTCAGACTGATAGCGTCAGACAAAGCCAGCCATCATCCAGCCTTGAGCTGGGCATCCTGTTCCTCTTGCTTTGCACTTTGGTGCAGAGACGCAGAGGCACTGAAAAGCATTTTAAGAAATAAGGCATCCGTGGAATAGGAAACTATATGATCAGATTTGGCTCAATAATACAATTAGCAAATCCTTCCCTTCATTCCCAACTCTTCTTTTTCGGACCGACGGAGCCTTTTGCTCCGTCGCGTCCATGATGGTACTGGTTGATATTCTCATACCAGGGCTATAAATTGGGGCCTTAGCATTCAATACACCATCTTATGCATCATATTTTTCACACATTGCAAAAAGCAGGGATACACAAGCAAATGAGTTATAAGATTAGCAGAGACCCCTCCTCGATTGGGGAACCAGTCAATCAATCCAGACATATCCATACGTTCCAGGTTTCAACCCGCATATGGGACTATCTGCTCTGGAGACCACTGATCTTTTCCCCACTGCTGAGCGCTTTCTCCTGCAACTGCCGCTATGTCAGCTGATCTTATGGGTGAGGTCTGAGCCTTCCCCCAAGGATGGTGGTGGCATCGGGCGTTGGGCAAGCAGGCCACAAGGCCGGCACGCTGCCGGGCTGCTACCCGCCCATGGTGGTGGTGGTGGCATTGGGCATCTGGTTACTCTCAGATTGCCCTCTATATGGGGTGCCCCCTCCATATGTTCCAAATACTGGGTATGGTCTCATTCTATGGCTCCAGCACAGCGCATTCACAGGCTCCAAAGTACAGACTGTGCAGTTGGTTTGGCTAGCTGAATAAGCCACCATTTCTGCCATTTATAGCCACTTATTATAGGCTCTAGAAACCACTATAGAAATTGCTTTCATCCAAGGTGTAGCTGCAATTTATAGCCAGTGGGAGCATTATGGTCAGAATCAATTCAGGTGTGATTTAACCACGGGGCAGATCTTTCATCAATGCGTTCTCCTTACAACATAAGCAACTGGGAGGATCCCTTCCTCACACATTTCTGGCAGAAGACAAGGCATTACAATATCGGTGGAGAGGTTGCGCTTGAGAGCTGCTGCTTTCTTATGGCCGTCATAGAGGCTGAAGGCGGTGTCCCGGTTGGTTGTGGTCCAGGAAGCCCGCAAGTCCACCAGGTGCAGCTGGTGCATGTTGAAGACGTCGTCCCCGTCACGAAGAGGCAGCTCCTCCTTCTGGATGTTGCGACAGCAGCGGCAAAAAAGGCTGCTTTGTCAAGCCAGAAGAAGTGTCCAGACTGTGGTCCCTTGGAGGGACTAATCAGCTGGTGTGCCCAGACTGTGGCTTCATTCTGACTGATGGGCTTTTCACAACTGGATGTTGGCAGTCTCTCAGCAATCTCTCGGGACTGATGTCAGCAGGGCAGTCGTCTGCTGGTCGCAGGCCAGGTTCCGCTATCCTCTGATGGTCATCGGGTCATCGTCTGGTCCGATTGCAGTGGCACTGGAATGATGGGCTTCTGGAAGTGGTGAGCTGGTACTGGGACAGCTGCTAGTCCGATTGCCGTGGCACTGGAATGATGGGCCTCTGGAAATGGGACAGCTTCTAGCTGACTGCTGGGGGGGGGGGAGGAAACCTGAAAAGGTGTGCAGGAGGGAGGCATGGACCTGAGGAACTGGAACAGCTGAACTGGAACTGGCTGAGGACTCTCAGAGGAGGCGCAGCTGAACTGGAACTGGAGGCTTCTGGGGTGGGCCCCCGGAGTGGAACTCTTAGATGCGACCTCTGCACTGCCTTCCATCTGGTCAGCAATCGGGGTCTGGACTCCTGTTGGAATAGGCAGCCAGACAACAACATACACACACACACACACAATCTTGCAAAAGATAGATATAGGAAAACAGCAGAAAAGCTGCCCTTTGGGGGGCTTGATTATTGTCCTTGTATCATGTTTCTAGACCCAGATAACTCAATTAAATCAAAGTCCAATTCAATCAGATGTCCAAAATCCAAATGGGCCACAAAAATGTAATAATCCCAGCACTTGGTCTGAATCTTCAATAACTTGGGCACATCTTGGGTGCATACCAGATATTGCTTCAGTCCATTATTCCCTTCATATGGATTAATAACAAATGAACAATAATGCATAAACTAACAATACAACTCTAGATTGGTAATATAAATTTCACTCCCCTTTTACAAACTCTGATCTCACCTTTCTAACCCATGAGCCTAAATCCTTGTGGGGCTTGCAATTTTATAAATACCAGGGCAATGGTGGTGATGGTGCAGGGAATGGATGGGGGCAAGATGACATGTTAAAATTAATTACTAAGGCTAATATCAATGCCTTTGCTGAGGAAAGTCACTCATGTCTACAACTCAATCTTTAATTTACAAAAGGAGAAATAATCCCGTTCCAATGGGGGGAGGGAATGCAATGAAACAACTTCTTCCCTTTCAAATAAACGCATGTCCACGTGGGTACTGACTCTCTCCTTTCCTTTTCTTTCTCAGGCAGGAGGAAATATAATAAACAATTTACAACAATGCTACTGAAGAAAGGGGAAAAATGTCTCCGTTTTAAAACACACAAGGCTTGACTCTCTCTCTCCCCCGCGCTCCCCCTCCTTTCCCCCCTCCTTCTCTGCTCCCCCTCCTTTATTGGCTTCCGCTTCCAAAGTCCATCCCTTCGCGAACTGCACTTTAACTCTCCAACAATATTCAAGAGAAATACTCTTTCTCATTTTCCTTCTTTTCACTCTTTTTAGGAGGGTTAACACTGTCCTCCTCTCTCTCTCTCTCTTTTTTATAATAATTTTTATTAATTTTTAGTATAAACAAAGACAAAAGACACACATATAAAACAAACAAATAATTTTTTCAAATCTTATTTCTTAACATTGTATTTGTGACTTCCTCAAATCTCTTCTTCCTGGTATTCTTAATATCTTAATCTAAATTATGGCGGATTTCCTAATCTTAACTTAAAATCTTTTCCTTAAAATATCACTTTATCCTCCTCCTTCTTCTTGCCCCATCACCACGGGTCCCCTCCTGCCACGAGAGGAGCCCGTGAGATGCGGCCTTCCAAAGGAGATCCATTTTTGTGTCTGGGTTTCCCTCCCCCCTCCTCCCCCCTCAGAGCACCCCCTGCCACCAGGTGCTTCCGAGTAAAGAGAGGAAGAGAGGTAGCTCTCTGCCCAGACACCTATCTAAACATAAAAATAATTATTACAAATCTAAATTTTCCTTCCCCAACCATTCTTCTTTCTCCCTCCAGAAAATTCAATAATTATATACAATCATTTCTCTATTCAGAATCTTAACATTTGCTTTTAAACACTCTCCTTCCCCTCCCCCAATGTCATTCCCCCAATTGAACCAACATTTCCTTTAACATGCCAAAATTTCAGAGACCGTTATTCGGCCAACCTAAGTACCTTTTAACTAAATTTTTTATCCCACCCCCCGTCTTTCCCATTTCCCCTTCCAGGCCTCTGTCCCCCCCTCCTTCTGCATTTCCCACTCCTCCATCTTCCAACTCCAAATTTCAGTCCCTCCAGGGTTTCTCTTTTCTTGCTTCTTCATTTCATTTTGTTGTTCGTTGACCTCATCTTCTTTCTTTTCAAATCCTTGTTGTGCCTCATCCAGCTCCTGTTTTTTATAATCCAACTCAGTTTCGTCATTGTCCTCTGTTTCTGACTCTTTAATCTTGATCTCACATTCAGAATTGTCCTTTGAGTCCTGCTCTTGTACCATAATTTCTGTACATGATGGACTGGAATATTGCAATGTCTTCTGGATGTCTTTCAGTATTTGCAGATAGTCTAACACCGCCTCCTGGAAGGCCAGGGCATAAGTTGTTTTCATTCTTGCTCTTGACCGCAAGCAGGCAGGAGATTAGGATACAAAAGGCACTGGAAATTTCCTTCCTACTACACGATCGCCTCCATCTTGGCTGTCCTTTCCCATTGTCTTTAACTTGTCCATATATCAAATCCTAATTCAGGTTAACTTAACTTTAAATTCTTCTTGTAGCAAATTGTAGCGTTAAACAGCAGTTCAATATAATTGTCTGGTCTTTTGACAGCTTTGACAGCTTTTGACAGCTGTCAAAGCGCTTTTCCCCCCCAGCAATCTTGCTGGTCCTCAAGGGGTGCCGACTCCGGGAGACTGAGAAGGGCTGCCAAAATCTTCCTTTCTCTCGGGTTTCCCAATCACTCAGATTCCCTTTCGGCTTAGGGATAATTGCTGTGCTTCTTAATTGGCCATTAGGAAGAGATCGACTTCCGGTTTTTAAATCTCCTCCTTTCCCACCCACCCCAAATTACGCCAAATTTATCTCAAAGTCTAATTGAAGATTCCCCTTACTTTTTTCCTTTAATTTTCTTTGGAAGAATCCACAGGTAACAGGCAGAAGACTCAAGGCTTCGCTTCTCGGAGGTAAGCTGATGTCCAAAATGGCTCCCGCGACTCTCCACTCCGCTGGCTCGCAGGGGCTCTATTGATTCCCTGGGCAGCGGAGGAATCGCGGTCCAGAGCTCTGCTGGACCTGCGCCCCCGGGACGCTCTTCCCGGGGTTCTTTTGGGGAATCCGCTCGCCCTGCGGATTTCGCCCCCCCTCCGCGATGCCAGGGACCTCGGAGCTCGAGGTCCTTGCGTCCTCTCGCCGGCGCTGCAGACCGGAAGCCCTCCTCTCTCTCTCTATCCCCCCCCTTTTTTCCTGGGCTGAAGTCTTCTCCTCCTCCCTGCTCGAGCTTCCTGCTTCCCTGCTTCTGGCAAGGCGAAAGGGCTCTTGGATTTTGCCAGAGCCCCGGCATCTCCTTCCCCATTCTCTCTCTCAACTTTCAATGTCCTTTTGCAGACCGCAAAACTCTCCAAACTACCTACTGCAGAAGGGGAAACTTCTGAGGCTCTTTAGTCTCAGGCTTAAGGGGGGGGGGACAACTCTCTATCTCCTTTGCCAACATGGCTTTTTACACTCCTGGGATGTAAAATCACTGAAGGCTGTTTTGGGACAACCATCAGGGGGAGCAGCCAAATTAGTTACTGCAGAAGGAAAAAAAAAAGCTCTTTAAATCTCAGGCTGACATATTGAACTGTTAATTCACATGCCATGCTGACACACTGAACTCTTTAGCAAACTCCAATACAAACTCCAATACAACTTCAATACAATTTCAATACAAATTATAAATGCATAGGCAATCTTAATAGACACAGAACACAGAAATACTCCTGCAACAATTCCTAATAACAATTTCACCTTAAAACACATTTTCTACACAATGGACAATACACAAATCAATACACATTGTACAACACATTTTCAAACCTCTGGATCCAATTTCACACCTTGGTCATTGCATACCATACAAATGATCATAAATCACACCCATCAATTTCACATCTCTTTTGGACATACCAAACTCTCATTCCCACCCCTGGATCACACGAACCCACTCCACATTCATACACTCTCATTCCACCAGTCATTAAATTCACAACCCTTTTAAACATTGCCACACCCTTTTACATAGGTACCTCAGAAACACCTTTTAACACCCCTTTAAAAGCACTGTTCACCTTTTGCCATATCAAAAGAGATCCCAACTCTTGTTTTTACCCAAGCACACACACAGGAATATCTCAATACACATACCGGTACATCCATTCAATTGCCTAATTACTGCCACCTTTTCCCCAAGATATGCCACACAGCCGAGTTAGCGCACCATTGCCTAACCCGGTGGGCTCCTTATGCCACACAGCTGGGTTACCCAGTGGGCTCCTTATGCCACACAGCTGGGTTAACCCAGTGGGCTCCTTTATGTCACACAGCTGAGTTAACCCATTGGGCTCCCTGGGGAGTGATCAAGTCCCCCACATGCCCCCCTCTGGAGCTACTTACCTATTGGTGCACTATAGCCTTCTTCCCCCCTTTGCGGCTGCTGTCTTTCTCTCGTCGCCATGGGGCATTCTGCTCATGGTCAGGATGGCCTCGGCCCCTCCCACAACAAACAGGCAGGATGCGTGCTGGGGCCAATGACACCCCAGCCGGCAGCAAAACTGCTGTGCGACGCCCGGATCTCTGTCCCTTGCCTGGGGAACGCTGGAAGATCTCCCCCTCCCTCCAAAAAAGAGGAATGGGGGCTCTAAACATTCCCGGCCAATGCACCAAAACTGCAGCCTTATTTGCTGATAAGGGTCCTTAAGTTGCGCCAGGCAAGGACAAAGATAGTCAAAACAACACCGGGGCTGTTTTGACTATCCTTGGGAAAGACCTTGATGTTGGGAAAGATGGAGGGCACTAGGAGAAGGGGACGACAGAGGACGAGATGGTTGGACAGTGTTCTCGAAGCTACGAACATGAGTTTGACCAAACTGCGGGAGGCAGTGGAAGACAGGAGTGCCTGGCGTGCTATGGTCCATGGGGTCATGAAGAGTCGGACACGACTAAACGACTAAACAACATTCTGATTGCACATTCTATAGTTGTTGTATTTCAGTAAATATCATCTGCTACCCATCTATCTTGTCTCAAGTCTTCTTCGGTGTGTTGGCAATGAACTTTCTGGAGTCTCATGACTCTCAAGCATCAACTGCAGGAATGTATTTTAGGACACCCATGGCCCTTTGTGTCAAGAAAACAAGGTGTACCAAACACAAATACTGTAAATCCATTAATACAAAAATAGATTAATGGATAGGGAAATGTACTTTGCATTTCTGCATTCAAGTTTTCTGTTGCAGCATAGAGGTCCACAGAGGCTTCATATTAGCCACCAACTCTCAGTCAAATGAGGATGGGAGAGAACCCTGTCTGAAACCCCAGACAGCTTCTGCTGTTGGTGTAAATGTAAAGGGAAAGGGACCCCTGACTATTAGGTCCAGTCGTGACCGACTCTGGGATTGCGGTGATCATCTCGCTCTATTGGCCGAGGGAGCCGGTGTACAGCTTCCAGGTCATGTGGCCAGCATGACTAAGCTACTTCTGGCGAAACAGAGCAGCACACGGAAACGCTGTTTACCTTCCTGCTGGAGCAGTACCTATTTATCTACTTGCACTTTGATGTGCTTTCAAACTGCTAGGTTGGAAGGAGCTGGGACTGAGGCACGGGAGCTCATCCCGTCCCGGGGATTTGAACCACGGCCGCCGACCTTCTGATCGGCAAGCTCTAGGCTCTGTGGTTTAACCCACAGCGCCACCCGCTGTTGGTGTAGGTGATGCCATATCAAGCGGGTCAATTGCATGACCTAATGCAAGGCAGTTTCCCATCCCAGGCTCCAGCCGCTGAGAAACAATGGAGTGTTTTAGACTCTGTTGCTATTTCAATTTCTTAGATGTCTTCAGTTAAAAATTCTAGAGCTGGCTATTTTTAATTCTTGTGCATCTCTTCTATGGTTTCTACATTAAACTGCCAGACATAAAAGAATTTAAAATGAAGGCATGCACCAATTAATCTCAGACCAATAGCACTTGCCCCAATATAAAATGTCTATCATTTTATATTGTTTAGGGAAGCTTTTAATGTTTAATAAATTATTGTTTTTTAATATTTCTGTTGGAAACCGCCCAGAGTGGCTGGGGAAACCCAGCCAGATGGGCAGGGTATGAATAAATTATTATTATTATTATTATTATTATTATTATTATTATTATTATTATTAGCAAACTATTTAAATGCCCAGAAGAAAATGCCCGGGAGAAGTTGGTGCAAGGTATGGTTCATTGCAGGAAGCATTCCACAAATTGGAGAGGGGGGCCACAACTGAAAAGGTTTCTGTCTTGTAAACACCCTTCAATCTTCTCTGGTCTTGAATTAAAATTCATTAATTTGGATCCAGTTTGAATTGGTTTATTTTAAGCTCTTGCATCCCTACCCTAATCCCCAAATTCTTATATAAACCAGTTCTAGGTAAGCAGCTAACATTTAGTGAATGGGACAGTTGTGTTGGGACATGAGGTGACAAGAAATATTCTTCGTTTATGAAGTAAAAACAACATATTCTTCTTCTTTTCTTTCAGCAAATATATACACCTAGAAAATGTCTACTTGGAAGAAGCCACTCAATGCTGCAACAATAAACATTTTCTCCCCAAAAAAATCAGAAGGTCTCACTGATTAGCTTCCAAAGTATCTTGTCACAACAGAAGAGAGTCTCCGGAGCATGAATTTAATATGTGTTTTCCATTTGGGGGGACAGGACTAGATGTTCTATGAGATCCCTTCCAACTCTTTGATTCTATGCCTAGTTCTTAATAAACACATTATGGGATTCTGTAAACTGTAGTGTGCATGTATTAGGGCTGCGATTGGGCCCTTTCCCCGAGATCTCATCTGTGGCCCCAATCTGTAAATCTAGATCTAATTGGGATTTTACAGATCTCTAAAAATCCCATCAAGTTGCATTGTGGAATGAAAATGGCTGTAACATCCTTGTTTTTTGAACTGGGACATGGCATTTTGGGACATGGTAGGCCCAGTGGATGGTATTAACTCAGACAAATTTTAGGTGGGTACTCTCAGGGACCCAGGTGGTGTTGTGGGTTAAACCACAGAGTCTAGGGCTTGCTGATCAGAAGGTTGGTGGTTCAAATCCCTGCAATGGGGTGAGCTCCCGTTGCTCCGTCCCAGCTCCTGCCCACCTAGCAGTTCGAAAGCACATCAAAGTGCAAGTAGATAAATAGGGACCACTCCGGCGGGAAGGTAAACGGTGTTTCCGTGCGCTGCTCTGGTTCGCCAGAAGCAGCTTTGTCATGCTGGCCACATGACCTGGAAGCTGTCTGTAGACAAACGCTGGCTCCCTCGGCCTATAGAGCGAGATGAGCACTGCAACCCCAGAGTCGGACACGACTGGACCTGATGGTCAGGGGCCCCTTTACCTTTACCTTTACTCTCAGGGTTGTCCACACTGGACACCTTAGAAGTTTAAAATGTATTGAAATTAAAATTGATAAAACATTTTTATTTTATTTTTGCATATATGGAGCCCAAATGTGCCAATATGGTAGCTCCCTACAGTGGGTAGATCAAAGGGTTTGCATCCTTGCCAGCTTTTAAGTTTCTTCTTCCATAGAAATTCCTTCCTTCCTTCCTTCCTTCTTTTCTTTTCTTTTCTTTTAAGAGATTTTGAATCCTCACTCACGCCAGTTTTCATGCTCCTTTATATACCCAGCGTCCATTTTTGTGTGGTGGTCTTGGCTTGTTGTTTTCTTAATCAGGTCTGAGATACTACGTAGCATCATAGAACCATCTCATAGAGATAATATACCCATAGGGACATTAAATTTGGTGCCAGAAAAGTTGGCTTTGCTGGACCGGTTTCTTTTATTCTTTCTTTTCCTGCCAGTAAATGGTTAATGAACAACAACCTCTGATTGGTCGTGGTTCCAGGAGGGAGAGTTTAAAAGGAGAGGATTTGAGAAACAGAGAGGCTGGTTTGAGAGGGTTGGTTAAAGTGGGTTGGAGTAGAGGTTGGAGAGGTCGGGAGATAGTTGGGAGACAGGTTGAGGTAGAAAGAGTGAATGAGAGAAAGAGTTGGTTCTGGGGGGGAAACAACTTCCACTCTGAGTGTATTGTGAAGGACAGAGTGTGGTGTCCTGTAGGAGGAATAGACCGGAATTTTACTGAGAGGGAGGCAGAGGTTGAGCCAGGACAAGTAGGAGCTGGAAAGGAAGGGAGGGGGTGTGGAGAGCCCTTTGGTCTATTGCTTAAGGTTCCTCAGGAGCAGGATTGTTAGAGGGGGTGGCTAACTGAAAGAAAGTATCACCGTATAGTCCGGTTTCCGCCTGCAGGAATGGCTGACCTGTTTTCCATCCCTCCGACCTTCATAAGGAATCTGGCGGTTGCTAGGGGAGTAAATGGCAACCCCCTCACCTCTCCGGGGGTTACGGAGAGGGGCCGCTGGCCCGCAATGCCCCCTAACCCACTCCGACTGTTAAAGGAGGGGGGGCTTGGGCTGAAGCACTTATGAGGAATGTCGGAACTCCCAGACGCCAACTTGCATGGCGGGGATTTCCATGATTAAAGAAGATAATTAGGCTTAAATCCATGGACATACTTCCGAAGGAGGGGCAGAAGCTCTGTTTACTGCCGAGGAATTTACGCTGCTGAGGGTGAGGAGTTAAAGGCTGTATGTTATCTGGAAGGAGGATTGATGGGGACGGAACACAAGGGAAGTGAGTCTTCTTTTTATTTTTTGCATATGAGTTACTTCGTACCTTCCCAGACGTGATGTCCTGGCTTGTTTGGAATGAAAGAGAAATAAAAGATATCTGTGTGAGTTGAACTTTATAAACTGTTGATACTGAGTATATTTTTTGAAGATGTGGAGTTGCTGACGAGAGAAGCCCCCCTCTAGCTGGATGGGAGGAGTGCCTTGAAAGCGTTCGGAGGATTTATGAGATGTGACGCACTTTGAATTTGAAAACCATATTTCCAGCCCACTGTCTTCAGCTTAATGTACTTTAAAATGTGTTTGGAAAGGATTATGTACTTATTGGTTTTTGACCATTATTCTGAAACAGTTTCAAGAGAAGGACGAAACCAATAGTAGGATAGGAGAGCTGGGGGTGGGGAATCACACCTGGCAACCAATGCACCCCTTTGGTTTCAGATAGTACATGGCTAGACCAGTCCAAAAAGCTTAGGAGACATACTTTAATAACCCTCTAGTGACTATGGTGGCTCATTTACCAGAAGTACAGTGGTACCTTTAGTTACGAACTTAATTCGTTCTGGAGGTCCGTTCTTAACCTGAAACTGTTCTTAGCTAGAGGCGTGCTTTTGCTAATGGAGTCTCTTGCTGCCACTGTGCTGCTGGCACACGATTTCTGTTCTCATCCTGGGGCAAAGTTCTCAATTCGAGGTAACTCTTCCAGGTTAGTGGAGTTTGTAAACTGAGGCGTGTGTAATTCGAGGTACCACTGTAATGTATTTAGTGTTAACTCGATTCTGACCAAATTAAGCCTTCTAGAGCACAATATGCACAAGGAGGTTCTAAACTTGCCTTCTTCACAAGTTCCAGCCTGTCAACAGCCTGTCCTTAAATTTTGTTGCCCAGAATTGGACACAGTAGTCCAGGTGTGGTCTGCCCAAGGCAGAATAGTTTAGTACTATTACTTCCCTTGATCTGGGCAAACCTGCAAAAGAGGTGACCTCCTGTAAGGTCAATTTGACATCAGGAAAATGCATTTTAATATCAGCACAAATTTTGGTCTACATGTTGTAAATAAACATGGGATGCCTGATGGTTTCCATAACTTCAGAAATGGAAAGATTTTTCTAACTTCACAAATTCTCCACAGCAGGGGATCCACATCTCACAAACACACATGCTCACATCCCTTTTCCAGCAACATATCACATATTTATTTGAAACATTATTCTTTCCTTTCCTTTAAGATATCCATCTCATGCAGGTATTTCATGTCGGCCAAATAACAGCAGATTAATATCATTGTTTGGGAAATATTAGATGCTGCAATAACCAGGCATTTCTCATTTGTTTTTAATAAGCATTCTGGAGAAAGAAAAGATATTTTTTTGTGAGTCTTTTGTTTGTCTACAGAGACACGACACATAATATTATTTGAGATAGACTCCCAAAGTAACAAACATTTGCTTCACAAACATTCCACTGACCTGGAATGTATTAATTTTAATCGTTCAATACAGCAGCATTCCATCATTCATATGAAAATTATAAATGAGTAAACCTGACTGGACATCCAACTAATACTTAGCATCAAGCTTGAACTTTAAAACACATGTAACAAATTGAAGAACAAAACAGCAAACTGTAGAACCATGAAGCAGCAGGAGACTTTTTCAGGTTGTTCACAGTTTAGTGGAACCACCTTCTCCATCGGGGCCCAGTACGGGCCGCATGATCTCCACCGTGGGAGCAGGGCCGGGGCGGGGGAGTGCTAGAGTCCTGTCTAGTCAAGTTGTGTGGGATCAATTTCAATCTGTTACCTCCGAGGATGTGGACAGGCTGCTTCGACGAGTGAAACCAACCACCTGTCTCCTTGATCCTTGCCCATCCTGGCTTATAAAAGCTAGCCAGGAAGGGCTGGGCGATGGGCTTCGCGGGTTGGTAAATGCTTCTCTCCATGAAGGAGCCTTCCCAGACCCGCTGAAAGAGGCGGTTATTAAACCGCTTCTTAAAAAACCATCTTTAGATGCGGCCAATATGGCCAACTATCGCCCAGTCTCAAATCTTCCATCCTTGGGCAAGATGATTGAGCGAGTGGTTGCTGAACAACTCCAGACATGCCTGGAAGAAGTGGACCATTTGGATCCGTTCCAGTTGGGATTCAGGCCTTATCATGGGACGGAAACTGCCTTGGTCGCACTGGTTGATGATCTTCAGCGGGCTAGCGACAAAGGTGAGAGTTGTTTCCTGGTTCTGCTGGATCTCTCAGCGGCTTTTGACACCATCGACCATAACATCCTTCTGGACCGTCTAGAGGGCTTGGGAGCTGGGGGCACTGTCATACAGTGGTTCCGCTCCTTCCTCCTGGGCCGCGTTCAGAAAGTGGTGGTGGGGGATGAGTGTTCGGATCCCTGGGCTCTCACTTGTGGGGTGCCTAAGGGCTCTGTCCTCTCCCCCATGCTTTTTAACATCTACATGCAGCTGCTGGGAGAGATCATCAGGGGGTTTGGGCTGGGTGTTCAGCAGTAGGCGGGTGATACCCAGCTCTACCTCTCTTTCAAATCAGAACCAGTGAAGGCAGTGAAGGTCTTGTGTGAGTGCCTGGAGGCGGTTGGAGGATGGATGGCGGCTAACAGATTGAGGTTGAATCCTGACAAGACAGAAGTACTGTTTGTGGGGGACAGGAGGCGGGCAGGTGTGGAGGACTCCCTGGTCCTGAATGGGGTAACTGTGCCCCTGAAGGACCAGGTGCACAGCCTGGGAGTCATTCTGGACTCACAGCTGTCCATGGAGGCGCAGGTCAATTCTGTGTCCAAGGCAGCTGTCTATCAGCTCCATCTGGTACGCAGGCTGAGACTCTACCTGCCTGCAGACTGTCTTGCCAGAGTGGTGCATGCTCTGGTTATCTCCCACCTGGACTACTGCAATGAGCTCTACATGGGGCTGCCTTTGAAGGTGACCCGGAAGCTACAACTAATCCAGAATGCGGCAGCTAGACTGGTGACTGGGAGCGGCCGCCGAGACCACATAACCCCGGTCTTGAAAGATCTACATTGGCTCCCAGTACGTGGACGAAGTATAAATAAATTATTATTATTATTATTATTAGTAGTAGTAGTAGTAGTAGTAAACTATATGAACCACCCCAGACCCTGGGATTATCATCTGAGGCCCTTCTTCATCTGCCTTCTCCATGAGAGGTCCTGAAGGTGAGATCATAAGAATGGGCCTTGTCAACAGTTGCTCCCCGTTTGTGAAATGCTCTCCCTAGAGAAACTCTCCTGGAGTCTTCATTAAATATACTTAGGGGCTAGGCAAATAATATTTCTCTATAGCCAGGCCTTTGGCTGATTAACATTCTACGACAGTTCAAATGTGCTTGTGGAAGCACTGGTGGAGGAATGGGGGCAGGGGGAGCACACCACCCCCGGCACCATCGGGGAGGGGGTACCATTGCGGCTGCCACCAGACATGCGCTGTGCACACACCCCACCCCACTGGGAGCCACGCCCCTCAGGAAGCATGCCACACCCCCAGGACACATGCCACACCCCTGCGGTTGACATGGTATGCCCCCAGAACATGTGCCACACCTCTGTGGGTGACGTGCCATGGCCCGGGAAGTGCTCCATGCCCTGTGGGGCAGTGTGCCACACCACCGGGGTGTGCGCAATGCCTCCCAGGACACACACCAGCCACGCCCCTGCCTAGTCACCGCCCCTTGTGCTGGAGCATGCAGCTTCGCCACTCTGTGGAAGAGGGGGTTATTGCTTTGTTTTTGCTTCATCATGCATTTTGTGTTCCCATTTTGTACCGTATTTGTATGTTGTGAACCACCCTGTGATCTTCGGATGGAAGGCGGTATACAAATTTAAAAAATAAATGAAATAGATAAAAGTAAACCGCTTAGAGGCTATGAATGGATAAGCCCTATGTGAAACCTGCTAAGTAAATCTATTAAATTTATCCATTGATTAAATGTTATGTGGTTGTTTGGGTTCTGTATTTCCCACTATTATTATTATTATTATTATTATTATTATTATTATTATTATTATTATTATATATAATAGAATTGCGGGAAACCTATGTATGCTGCTTTGACCGATGTGGGTAAAACGTGTTATATGAGCACAAATGAATAAATAAAAATGTCACCATGCATGTTTGAATGACAGGACCATGCATGTTTTGAATGAATGGAAGAGTGGCTTGTAAGAGCATTTCTTCAAATTTTAGCATGGGGAAAAGAGATATGAAAATGGAGGGACATGTTTGAGCTCCTGGATTAGAAAAAGAAAAAGGAAAAATCTTACGGTAAACAGCATAAGGTGCCTGGACCACATTTTCCCATGTCTGAGATGTGAGGATCGCCTGGCTTAAGGGCACAATTTGGTGCAGAATGGCACACACCCCCATACTTCTTGCAGATCTCAGGACTGTCTATAATCTCATCGTTCTCTGTAAGTATTGACGTGGCATATCCTAGAGAAAGAGAAGATGGTTTGGTTAAGGTTGTTGGGCAATACACACCAACTGAGTGGCAACAGCGGCAGGGTCGACGAAATAACAAAGTCGTCTTCAGTATCTTTGCTTGCTTTTATTTACATTTATATACAACACACTCCTCTACTCCATTCCCCTATTTCTCACACTACATCATCACCACACCCATGAACCATTTGGGTAGCTTAAATACAGAATTCAAAATAGTCAATTACCCAATCACATTACAGTAAGCAAACTCTACCTTCAATTATTCAAATAAGCAAAAGCTCACAGGTGTGTGAATATTTAGATCAAGGTTACAAACACACATCTCTGTGTAGCACCATTGACCACATCAGTCTTAAAGGAAAAACCTAACAACGGTACCCCTCCATTCTGCCCCAAAGATCATGGCTCAATTGTTTCCACTTGTTTGGAATGGCAGGGAATACCCTTTGCCCTGACAGGTGCATTCTGGGACCCATGTGAGCAGTGACATCACAGTAGCGGGGGCATCAGGTATTCAGTGAAGTTGCATGGCAATAGGCCAAGTATCAGTTCTTCATCCCATTCGGCCTTTGCTGGTGCGGTGGGATCTATTGGCATGTTGTGCGGACGCCTGATGATTGTCTTCCAAAGCAATTACTCTATTCCGAACTTAAAAATGGAAAGCGTAATGCTGGTGGTCAACAAAAGAGGTTTAAAGACTGTCTCAAGGCAAATCTAAAAATAATGTAGTATAAACACTGACAACTGGGAAACACTGGTTGTGAGTACTCCAGTTGGAGAACAGCCTTTACCAAAGGTGTCATGGGCTTTGAAGTCACTCAAACTCATAACGCAAGGGAGAAACATGATAAGAAGAAGTCACGCTTGGCAAATCCACACCATGATCAACTCCCTCCTGGAAACCAATGTCCCCACTGTGGAAGGACGTGTGGATCCAGAATTGGCCTCCACAGTCACTTATGGACTCATTGTTAAAACTGTGTTTATGGAAGACAATCTTACTCAGCTACGAGTGGAGGAAGAAGAAGAAGAAGAAGAAGAAGAAGAAGAAGAAGAAGAAGAAGAAGAAGAAGAAGAAGAAGAAGAAGAAGAAGAAGATTGGGGTTGGTAAATGCCAAGCCTCTTCCATGGGAGTCACCCAGAGTTGAACCCTGGTGTGGTGCAAGCCAAGCCACGCCTCCTGAGTTCAACTGGATGACCAGGGTGAGGATTCTAAGCAGGCAGAGACCTTAGTGCTTCCAATGACTAATCCTCCCATCAGAACTCTTATGTTCTTGATTCCCATTTTCAGCATCATTCTGTATTTCTTTATGCCTGAACATTTCTAATTTTGAAGAATGCCTTACCTGGGGAAGCTAACAGCATCCATGAAAGGACAACAATGTTAAGGATGTCCAGTTGCATTGCTGAAGCTTGACCAGGAATCTCAAGTCAAGAGGCCAGAAAGGGAGACTAAGAGTGCTCTCGATTCGCCTTGTCCTCCCAAAAGCTGTGTGCTCGCATATTTATAGGTCTCCAGGTGACACTTACACATCAGCCGCATGACATAATAATCCTAAAAGAATAGTTATGATAGCAGGAAGTGTACCAAAAAGAAGTAAAGTACATTAAGCTGAAGACTTCTTCAGGGCCCAGTGGGCTGGAAATATGGTTTTAGTTTGGTCTGCATTTAGCTCCCTGTCTCCAACTGTTATACTCCATTGGTAAACTAATGACCTAGCAGTACATGCTAATTGGAAAATAAGCATTTTAGATCATTTTCCTCTTGAAGAGTGTTCTGTCTTTTTAAAGAATAAGGCCACATTTAATAAAAAAAATGCACCATGGTTGGAATTCTTAAAAAAAGTCTCCACCCGGGCAAAATTGGCAGATTAAGTTGTTATTCTAATAGGTTTAGCTGGTTTCCTGGCAATCCCAAGGTTTCTGGCAGCAGTGCTGTCAGACGTGGTAAGAAAAGAAGAACATGAAGAGATTCCCGCTACATCAGACCAAAGGGTCATCTCACCCAGATTCCTGTTCTGATGGTGGGCAGCCCAATGCCTATGGAAAGTCCACTAGAAGGACAGAGCACAACCATGTGTTTCCCAAAGATGTAATATTCAGGAGCTCTAATTATCCTTTCCCAATGCACACCAAAGAATAGTCGAAACATTAACTTTGGAAATAATAATAATAATAATAATAATAATAATAATAATAATAATTGGAAATTATTATTATTATTGATTAAATATAGCCGATTAGAGGTTCTGCAAGACACCAACTCCACCGTGGTCCAACCGTCCAGCGTTCATCCTGATGGATCTGCCAGAGGCATTGTGAGAATTCCAGCTGTGCAGCATTTTGCTAAATGTTATCATATTCCTTAGAAAAGAAAGAAAGAAATCTCTTCAAGAGAAAACGATCTAAAGTGCTCACTGTCCTAATTTGCATGCACTGCTCAGTCCTTTGTTTTGGCAATGGACTATAGCAGTTGGAGACATGGAACAAAATGCAGACAATATGAGGGGGGAAAGCTTTGAAAACAATAAAAAACATGCTTCCAGCCCACTGGACCCTGAATATGTCCTGACCTTAATGCAGGGATTCAAACTGCTGACCTTCCGACTGGGAAGCCCTAGGCTCAGTGGTTTAGACCACAGCGCCACCCACGTCCCATATGATATGATAGCCACCTTGAAATATCCAAAGAGCTGTCACATGGAAGATGGAGCAAGCTTGTTTTCTCCTGTTCTGGAGAATAGGACCCATGTCAATGGGATTCAATTTACAAGAAAGGATATTCTGACTAAGCATCACAGAGCAGTTTGACCCTGAGTCAAATAAAGGTGTCCAGATACCCTTTGGTGAGGAGGGATCTCCACAGGAGCTTCTAAGTTGAAAGAGGACCCCACCCCACAGCTGAGATCTTTGAAAGCTCCCTGGCACACATCTAAACTGCAGCAGAACTTATCTTTAAGGAAAGCCAAACCAAGGTTACTGGAGATACCCTGGATCAAGTGGAAGCCACTGGGAAAAGGGGACATTTTGGTCTGTAGTAATTTAGTGGTCCAGCAGCAAGAGAGGTCAGGGGTTCCACCTTGACCTCAGGATTATGGCTGCCCGTAGCTGCACTGAGGATGTGTGGGGTCACATGCCTGCACTACGTGTGCATGTGACATTGCAGGTCTGTGTTGTAGTGAGCCGCGACAGCGGCCCGTCTTCTTCCTCCTCTCTGCAGCCAACAAGGCACCCTTTTCTGTGGGGAGGGCACTCTGCATCTGAGCCCCTGCTGCAAAGGGTGCCTCACTCAATGGCTTCAGAGGGTGGAGCTGAACTGCTTCTCTCTCGGAGGCAGTGCAGCTGCCACTTGACGGCTTTTGTCATTGACTTTGTGCATGCTCATGCACCCATTACCCCCCTGAGTTGGCTCCTATGAAAGAGAGAGTGTAGTCAGCTCAACTGCAAAGCAGGTAGAACTTTTGCTACCATCTTCCTGGATTGTTTTGCTACTGCTCACCCATGAAGCTTCCTGACCATCGCTAGGGGACTCTGGACTCACCCAATACTCACCCAGTGCAAGCACTGATCTTTACACCAGACTCCTGGGTGGGGTGGAGAGGTTACAGGTGAAAAATTGTTGTGCAGCCTTATTTGCTGATAAGGGTCCTTAAGTTGCGCCCAGGCAAGGACAAAGATAGTCAAAACTGAGTTCCAGAGAAAGAATTTAATTCTTAAATTTAAGAGACTCCTGGTGGTCAAGCTCACGACAGGAGTAAAGAAACACAAATTGCAAAGCTTCTTATACACTTCTTGGGCTCTGTAAATGTGCGCACGCAAGGGGGTCACAAGTCCATATATGGATCTTCCTGTGTCCGGTCATAAACCCATTACGCCATGTGCGTAAACACATGCTGACTCATGCTACCCTAGTAGCATCCTCAGGCAGCCTTGACTTATCTAGCCTGTTCTGCACGTCAGACTGATAGCGTCAGACAAAGCCAGCCATCATCCAGCCTTGAGCTGGGCATCCTGTTCCTCTTGCTTTGCACTTTGGTGCAGAGACGCAGAGGCACTGAAAAGCATTTTAAGAAATAAGGCATCCGTGGAATAGGAAACTATATGATCAGATTTGGCTCAATAATACAATTAGCAAATCCTTCTGTCACAGTGGCCGGATCAGGCTACTTCAGAGTAACGACGCTACGCAGCTCTGCATTTTATTCTTTTATTGGTGCTGCGTATTTACAGTGAGGAATTCATTGCTATTTACACAGAGTGATGTTGTCAGTCGCTTTCAGAACCTCCGAATGACTTTTGGCGCGTCTTTCCCCAACACAAAAGCTTTGGAAGCCCCATCCTCTTTCCCCTCCTCTTCCTGCGTAATTCTGGAGTTGGGGGGATGGGTCTCCCCTCCTTCTTGGCCCCTTCCTGTTCCACCTGGGACCCTGGCTCCGCTACCTTGCCTGAGCCTCGGACCCGACTTCCTGCTTCCCCGCTGGAATCGGAGCTTCCTCTGCTTTCCCCTGTGCTCGGGGCTGGGCTTGAACTCAGGAGGGGAGGGACTTCGCGATATCCCCTGTCCCTCACATCCACCCCCCTTCCAAGCTCCCCTTCTCCCCTCCCCAGGTCCCCCCCAGGTGTCGGTGACGACTGGAAGCCTAAGAACTCAGTGCTTTCCGAGCCCGTTGGTGTGAACACCTCCGCCCAGTCCTGCGAGGCTCCCCCTTCCGCCTGGGAGGACTGGAATCCCAAAAAGTCCGTGGCGTCCGAGCTGGTGGGGGTAAAAATGTGCTGCCAATCTGCTTCTGCCTCTGACTGGGTGGATCTCGGTGACACCCATACCTCGTCTCCCGAATCCTCAAACTCCGCTTCCCAGCGCCATGGTGAGCTGCTCTCCCTTGCCTCCTCCTCCTCCCCCTCCCTTTCCATGTGCCAGGGCTTGGGTCTGTGGGGATAGAGGGCGTGAAATTCTTCCACCAAGAATTCCTCCTGTATCTGAGTGGCTGGGACCCATTCATTCTGGGACGGTGGAGCATCCTCCCATGCCATGAGGTACTCCAGGCCCCCCACCCCTCTCCGTGAATCAAGGATGGCCGTGGCCTCATTGAGTTGCTCCCTGCCTTCCCTCTCCCCCCCTCCCTCGGGGGTTCGTTCGCTGTCTCGGAGCCTGCTGCTTTCCCTGTACGGCGACAGCAGCGATCTATGAAACACTGGATGCACCCTCATATCCTCTGGCAGTGCCAGCCTGTATGCCACCGGGTTGACCTGTTGCGTGACCGTGAAGGGGCCCAGCCGTCTGGGTGCCAGCTTTTTGCACCTCCCTCTGGTGGGAAGGCCCTCCGAGGACAACCAAACCTTGTCCCCCACCCTGATGACCTCCCCTTGTCGCCTGTGGCGATCTGCCCCCTTTTTGTACGCTTCCTTGGCCCTCTCCAAGTGTTCTCTGAGCTGCTGGTGCACCGTCTCCAGTTCCTCTGCCCAATCCTCAGCCTGTGGGCCCTCCTCCTCCTCCTCCCCCTCCCTCTCTGGGAAAGATCTGAGGTCGCGCCCGTAATTGGCCTTAAAGGGCGACACCCCTGTGGAGACGTGCACTGCATTGTTGTAGGCAAATTCTGCCAGTGGCAGGCGATCCACCCAGTCCGTTTGCCGCTGGCTGACGTAGCATCTCAGGTACTGCTGCAGAATGGCGTTGACCCTCTCCGCCTGTCCATTGGTCTGCGGGTGTCTAGCCGTCGACACGCTGACCTCCACCTGCAGGAGGTTCATGAGCCGCCGCCAGAACCTGGAAACAAATTGGCGGCCACGATCCGAAATAACCCTTAAAGGTAATCCATGCAGTCTGAATACGTGATCAACAAACAGTTTGGCTGTCTCTTCTGCAGAGACCGCCCTGGCACACGGTATAAAGTGGCACATTTTGGACATGAGGTCCACCACCACCAACACTGCGGTCTTGCCCCTGGAAGAAGGCAGATCTGTGATGAAGTCCATGGACACCACTTCCCACGGCCTGTGTGGTGTGGCTAAGGGCTCCAGCAATCCTGCTGGCGCTGCTCTGACCACCTTTGCCCTCTGGCAGGTGTCACAGCCCCGTACATAGTCTCGAACATCTTCCCTCACCCCTGGCCACCAGAAGTGTCTCATGACTAGGTGAGCGGTTTTGTCCCTTCCAAAATGACCCGCCGTTGGGTTGTCGTGCATCTGCTTGAGGACCGTACGTCGAAGCTGGGTGGTGGGCAGGTACAGTGCACCCTTGTAGAAAAGCAGCCCCCTGCGTTCTGCAAAGTCCTTTGCCTGCTCCCTCCCCCCTCTCAGTTCTCTGAAGATGCGGTTGGCAAATTCATCCGCTGCCGTCAGTGCTGTGAGTTCTGCCTCGCTCACCACTGCAGCTCCGCAGGACCATGCTGACGGGGGGAAAATGTGCCTTGGTGCTGGTGGCGCCTCCTCCTCCATGTACTCTGGCTTGCGGGAGAGGGCATCCGCCCTGACATTCTGCTCCCCCGGGATGTAGTGGATGGAGAAGTTGAAGTTCGAGAAGAACTCTGCCCACCGTATCTGCCGCTGGTTGAGCACCCTGGCCGTTCTCCAGAACTCCAGGTTCTTGTGGTCCGTGCACACCTGGATGGGGTGCTTGGCGCCCACCAGGAAGTGTCTCCAGTGCCGGAACGCAGCGTGGATCGCAAGAAGTTCCCTGTCAAACACTGTGTAGTTTCTCTCTGGCTGGGTCAGCTTCCTGGAGAAGAAGGCACAGGGTCTCCACTCCCTGTTGGCGTCCAGTTGCAGCAAAATTGCGCCCACAGCTTTTTCCGAAGCATCTGTCTCAATGCGTAGGGGCGCATCCTGCACCACGTGGAACAGGTTCTGGTCTGAGGCGAACACCCTCTTGAGGCTTTCGAACGCTGCCTGCGCCTCCGGTGTCCACCTGAACTTCTGCTTGCCTCTCAGGCAGTCCGTGATGGGAGCCGTAACGCGGGAGAAGTTCTTGATGAACTTCCTGTAGAAGTTGGCGAAGCCCAGTAGGCGTTGGGCGTCTTTGCGCGTCCTGGGGCTGTGCCAGTCCAGGATGGCCTGCACCTTGTCCTTGTCCATCGCCAGCCCCTTGTCTGACAGCTTGTAGCCCAGGAAGTCCACCTCTTTGGTGTGAAACTTGCACTTCTCCAGCTTCACATACAGGTGGTTGTCCTTCAGGCGTTGCAACACCTCCCTGACATCCTTCACATGCTGCACAGGGTCATCGGAGTAGATAAGGATGTCATCCAGGAATACCAGGCATTTCCGGAAGAGTAGGGACCCCAGGACGTGGTGCATGAAGGCCTGGAAGCATGCTGAGCCCCCTTGCAACCCGAAGGGCATCACCAGATATTCAAAAGAGCCCAGAGGCGTGAACATCGTGGTTTTCCATTCATCGCCTTCCCGGATCCTGATCAAGTTGTACGCCCCCCTCAGGTCTAGCTTGGTGAAAATCTTGCCCCTGCGTGCCGCTGTCAGGAGATCGTCCACTCTGGGCATGGGGAAAGCCACTGGCTCTGTCACCGAATTCAGCCGTCTAAAATCCACCACAAGACGGCGCTGTTGCGTGTCTTTCTTGTCCACCCAGAAGACCGGGCTGCCCCCAGCTGCCTTGCTTTCTCTGATGAACCCCCGCTTGAGGTTCTTGTCGATGAAAGCGCGCAGATCCTCCAGTTCCTGATCTGACATGGCGTACAGCTTGGCTGGGGGTATCGTTGCCCCTGGCACCAGGTTGATCTGGCA